>NC_046380.1:14492932-14570432 GCF_011125445.2 Fundulus heteroclitus | reverse complement strand
TTGAGTCTGGATCTGTGAACGTTCACATCTGGTTTGTGGATCTCAAAGCTATAGCTGGAGACTGATGGTGTGAAGCGAGAAGAGAATTGGACCCAAGACGAGGCTCTGAAATACCTCCCAATCAAGAGGACGCACGGTCGAGGACGTTCCTAGCAGAACAGAATAACTCCTACGTGTCAGGTGATCGAAACCATTCGAGCGCTGTGTCGTTGAAGTTTGTTTTTCTGGCCTCTTCTTGACAAACATCTTTTCATTATCTCCCCACTCTTTACCATTGTTTAATTTCAGTCTGCAAACGCAACTAATTTGTGAATGTTTCTCTGTCCTCTTTCAGATCCGTGCTGCTTTTCAACGAGGAGGACAGAAGGACCGGGACCGCAGCCAGCTGGCCCGGGCACTGTGGCTCAGGCACAATGGCTAAGACAGGCAACACGAGGGAGGCTAATGCAGTCCAGATCACGAGTTTTCAGCACCATTGTTCTCCGCTCAGTCTTTACGCCGCGGGTACATTCACTGTCCACAGAGTGGGCTTCAGATGGAAAGGGGATTTCTCTGTTCATTTGCTCTGACAACATCACAGGCTGCAAGCTGATGTAGCCATTTGGCAAATGTGCGTTAAGTTTTTCTATTGCTTCCTTTTATAAACCCTTGAGCTGACCGAAATGCCAGTACTGTTTAATAACAGCACTCAGAGAAATATTCACAATACTGATGCATAGAGTTCAACCATCTACTTTGTTTTCTTATAGTGTAAGCTTTTGAGGCAATCGCTGCAGTCAAATAATTTACGTAACTGTTAATGAGACCTCTGCACCTGTCCACAGGTGTTTTGGCCCACTCCTCATGAGCAAACTGCTCCAGTTGTCTCAGGTTTGATGGCACCCTTCAAACCTGAGTTTCAGCTCCCTCTACAGACATTCAACAGGATTTATGTCAGGGCTCATAGGAGGCCACTTCAGAAAAGTCGTCTAGCCGTTCATGGGTGGTTTTAGCTGTTTGGTTTTGGTCATTATGCTGTTATGAGACCCATGACCAACAACTAGTGTTGCACCGATACCGATACCAGTATCGGCCGGGGCGTCGATACCGCACTAAAATGGTGGTATCTGTATCGGCGAGTACCAACAAATAGGTCACAGATACCATTTTGATGTTTTTTTATGTCACTTGAACGCAGCCTTCTCTCTCCCAACACTCACTAGTTCTACTGCATTCACTTTGTATTAGTCTTTGTTCCTGCTTTAATAAGGTAGCAGCTTGACAAAGCCATGATAGCAATTATTTTACATCCAAGTAGTATGCAGTTCTTCATATATACACACACACATAAATTTCAAAGTAATGGTATCGGTATGGTATCAGTATCAGCCGATACTGCACAGCCAGGTATTGGGTATCGTATCGGGGCCAAAAAATGGCATCGGCGCAACACTACCGACAACTGAGACCAAGCGTTCCGAAACTAGACAGGACATTTATCTCCAGAATGCCTTGATAGTCTGGTGATTTCATTGAACCCTGCACAGACCTGAGACACCCAGTGCCAGATGCAGCAAAGCAGCTCCAGAACATAACCGAGCCTCCTCCATGTTTCGCAGTAGGGACAGTGTTGTTTTCTAGGTGTGCTTTATTTTTGTATCTGTCAACATGGAGCTGATCGATCTTGCCAAACAGCTCCAGTTTTTGTCTCATCTGTCCAAAGGTCATTCTCCCAGAACTTTATGGCTTTACAATATGCATTGTGGCCAATTGTAGTCTTACTTTTTATAATTTGCTTTCAAAAGTATTACTTTTGTCAGTTTCAAGTTATTTCAGTGACCATTGTGGGGGTTTCTTTGACTAACAGAGGGTTGCCAACAATTTTTTTTCCATGACTGTGTTTCAAATATAAAACTAATTTCTATATTAGTCAAAGACAACACAAGTAAACACAAAATGCAGTTTTAAACCTACGTACATTTCAATCTACATGGCCCTGTGTGACTAAGTGATCGCCCCCTTAACCTGAAAAGTGGTTAGGTCGCCCTTAGTAGCGAGTAGTGACAGCTGCAATTAAATAATGTTTGCGATAAGTTACAATTTACAGTCTTTTACAGCACTGTGGAGGCATGTTGGCCCTCTCATCTTTGCAAAATTGTTAGAATTCAGCAACACTGGAGAGATTTCAAGCGTGAATGGCTTGCTGGTGTCTTTCTTGCTGCAGAACCCTTGTTAATTTTAGCTTGAGATCACAAACATGGCCGGACTTTCTCTCAAAGGATTTTTCGGTAGACTGCAGAATTCATGGTTCTATTTATCCCAGCAAATCTTTCATGTCCAGCAGCAGCGAAAGAACCGCAGACCATCACACTACCACCACATATTACTGTTGGTATGATGTTCTTTTTCTGAAATGCAGTGGTATTTTTACACCAGATGCAATGGGACACACATCTTCCAAAAAGTTTAAGTTTAGTCTCATCACCACATTGAGATGTGTTCTGGGAAAATTCAGCCATGCCTTAATGTTCTTTTTGCTCAAAAGTGATTTTAGTCTTGGATATTTCTCACACAAGGCCATGTATGTTTTATTTCTCCTTAATAAAACTCATTTAAAAACTGTATTTTGTCTTTACTTGTGTTATCTTTGAATAATATTTGTTTGATGTTCTGAAACACTTAATACACCAAATTAAACTGAGATACAAAAGAAAAGAAAAACAATTATGAAATAATCAGGCAACATTTGGCCAAGAACCTGACAGCTGGGTCACTGCTTGTTGCACAACAGAAAACAGGTATAGAGCGGAGGAATCTGATTTCTGAGGGTGAAAACTGCAGATATTTTTGTTAAAAAACTATTTATAGAGTACATATTACAAGTAATAATATAACCTAAAACTGTAATCTTATTTGCTATCAATATGTACGCTTTAGACACCAGTTAAAATTCTCAAAATATACAATTTATTCAAAATATGTTAATGCAGCCATCAATATATTCCAGTAATTACAAAATCAGTAGTTTTTGTTCATCATTTCATCCTTATTGACAACAGGGCTTGCAGAAAAAAAAGCATTGATTTATCTATAGTTTAAAATGTTACTCCCCCTTTCTGACGCCTAATAACGCTTCATTAGGTTACAACACAAACCAATTAGGAGTTTCATTTTTAAATATTTAATGTACTCAATTTCATGGTTTGCTGAATCTCAAGCATCAATGTACTTTGGCTGTCTAATTTAAAAAAGGTATAAATTGTAAGCAATGACATTCAGTCTAAAGTGAATAAAAACAATGTAGCAAAAACAAAATTTGACTTATATAATCCAATTTTTTTTAAAAAAGCACTTTGCTGAACTGGAAAAGGATTCAGTTGGACTTGATTTCACACTTTTCTTTTTTTAATTGGTCTAAAAGAATTTGACCTTTTTAGATGATGCAGATAAAGGGGGACCACCTGGATGCAGATTTATAATTACTGGATTACTTAAAGGGGGGGGGGGGGGGGCTAAAAAGTTTAAGTTTTCTGCATTCCAACCATAAATGTGTGGAGCTTGTTTATTCAGACATGTGACCGTATTGGTTCCCCGACAGCAACAACACAGACATGTAAAGGCAAACCATGAGAACACATCCGGGAACACTGATACAAACATATTTACACACTCATCTGTACACATATATAACAATGTACAGGTAATTACAATGGGGAAACAACGGAGCATTATGGGTAACCGTCAAAACAGGGGTGGCTGTGAGAGGCAAATTAATCCTGAACTCTCCAAACTTTTATAGATGTTTTTCCACTTAGTTTCTTTGGCACTAATCAAAACAAACAAGCGATGGTTAAATTAAAGGATTAGTTCAGCGTCTTTGGAAATGCAAATTCTGAGAGGCAATAATGATGTTTAAGTTTATTATGAAACAGCAGCAATTCATAATACTTAGGCATGAAATAAAGTAAAATGCAACCCACCAGCAATAATTGAGGAAGCTTGGCATCAATATGTGTGTTTGGCTAGGGGTGGAGGGCTACAGTAATCCGGGATCAGATCGTTATCTGTGCATTCAAGATCTGTAAAATGATTCAGTTACTATTGGTAGTCTGGGTGGGTTGCGTCTTCCTCAGTTAGCCTCTCAGTAACTTGAAGGTACTGTGGCACTGGGGTCAAATTTGCACCTTTACCACTTCATACCTATGTAGCTAAACTAATATTTATCAGTTTATGTTTCTTTGTAGTTAAGTGTTTTCAGGAATTTATATATATATATATATATATATATATATTTATATATATATATATATATATATATATATATATATATATATATATATATATATATATATATAAATAAACAGGAAAAAGCTTAAATCTTTATGAAAGATTTTAAATAAGTGAATAATTGAATTGTATCAAATATCAGACTTTGTACTACTGTTTTTCTGTTTACTTTCATTCTGACTCCCATTTGGACCAGTTCAGTCTTTTGAAATATGATAGGTTATGATTTCTGTCTAAACCAAAAATACTCTAAAATCCTCTGCTTGTAGATATTATTCATAACAGAATTTCCATGAAGGAGACCAGAATTATTTAAACAATTGCTTTAAACTGTCAGTACTCAAAGCGGATGTGGGACGTCCCGCTGGCAGGTGGGATTAATGGACGGTTGGTACAAAAATGACAGTCAGTTGCTCTATTTAGTGTCTGAAAAGGTCAGGTACGAATCAACCAAAACTATAAAGGTGAAAAATAGCAAGGAGGCCAAATGACCAGCATCTGTGATATTGAACCTTACTGAACTCAGATAAATGACATAAAGCAACTGTGGCATGATATATGGCAATTTGTGAGAAACATACACTTTTGTGTTCTGCTAGTGGTAGGATGTGGTGTACACAGGACCCTAAACCACCCAATAAATGTGCATTATGCTTATTAGCTGGGAGGGGCTAACTATCCAAACTCATAAACAGAGAAAAGGAAAAGAGCAATGACTGTATTTCCAAACATGTGACACTATTCCTTTACTTTAATGTCGCATTTTAACTAAGTTTGTAGTTTGCATTCGAGCCAGTGTGGGGAGCATGACCGCATGGACTTCCGGAAACTCTTACAGTAATTCACGACAACTTCTAACAAGAAAAATACAGTAACTGGCAGACAGGAGCCACACGATGGCTGCCAGAAAAACAACAAAGACAAATAACACTGTTATTCGTTGAGACGCAAACAAGACTCGGCCCCAACACGATAGGTTCGTATTTAACAACATGTACATATGTCGGACAGTAACTTACTACTCTTCATCATATGATTGTTTTTTTTTTTTTTTCCATGTTAAAAGGTGCTCATCTTATACTGCATTCACACTCTCCACACAGCATCCAAATAATAAATACACTCAACTTTACCGTGATGTTTTTACACATTAATCTCATAAATAAGGAAATGTACAGCGACCAAGTTTTGCTTAAATTATCTATAGGAGTGAGAACAAAGTGGATAATAGAAAATACACAGCATGATCTGTCAGTTTACGTTCCATATAAGAGGACGGTGAAGCTCATGTATAGCCAACTTGTTATAATAACATTTTAAACAGAGCAGGTGCAGGTAATGTCTGTTATCCACTGGCAAGTACACTTTTTTTCCATTAGTTAACACTTTACGTGGTATTTTTTTTCCCCTTTTACTATTTAAGCGCAAAGGAGACTTTAGACATCATGCTACGTTTCGCTGTTCCTCAACAAAGTGTGTTGTAATCTTCCTCCAGCAAGGTCTTCTTGCACATTCGAAAATGACTAAACCTAGTTAAAAAAAAAAAAAAAAAAAAAAAAAAAAGCAGACCGATGTCTGGATGAAAGTCCTGGATGAAAATGTTTCTTGACCTGATAAGGCTCGATTTCTTGTTTCCAGCTCGGCTTGAGGGCAGACCATACATCACGTTTGGGGATTTTTGCTTCTTCAGTACGTCAGGATTTTTGATCCCTCCAAGGTTTCAAGAAAAATCCCCGATCTTGGTGATTCTACTGCAGGCACTCAGGCCCACTGAACCAGTTCCTCTTCTACCTGAACTTCATGCAAACACCTCTGTTCTCTGTTCAGCTGCCTGCTTTGGGAAAGCTCTATCCGACCGCAGGAGGACTCACACACAAAGTTGGTACAACTTCTCTGGACAGAGTCTTTAAAGTGGGACAGGAAAAGGATGCCAAAAACAGATATACTCTTCATTTACTTCCTTCCTCGCCTCCTTTCCTCTTTAGTTTTGCTGCTTTGTCAACGGTCACGTCACCAAGAGGCTACGACACACAGCAGCAGGTCCGTGCCTTGGGCTGCTCCTCCTCTAAGGGCTGTTTGAACTTGAGGAGGGGAGGATCGCCGCTGGCCGGTGTGTAGTAAACCGCGTTGCCGTTGGAGGAGACCAGCGGCATCCGAGGGTCCTCCGAGTACATTTTGGGATCAGAGAAGGAGTCTGTGGAGCCATTTCCAAGGTGGCCGTTAAAGAGGGGGTGATTCAACAGTTTGGCGGCGGCCCTCTGCTTCTTTAACTCCGACAACGTCTGTGCGCGCTCCTTTGATCCGAGGTCCTCCTGGGAAGTCTGGGAGCTGATGATCCCCTTGTTGGACGTCGGCGCGCTGCCGTTGGACGGCGCCTGGGGCGGCGTGGACGTCGTCGTTGTGATGAGGCCATTCTGTTTGCCGCTGCAGTCTTTGAGGATGGTGGGCAGCTCGGGCTCCTCTGGCAGCTTCACAGCTACGACAGGCTTCACCTGCAGAGAGTCGACGAAGGTTACTTTGATCCCTCTATAGCTTAGATACACAGTAATATCTACTCTGTTCATACCCCTTGAGCTTTTCTACACTCATTGCAGCCACATACATTAGCTAGGATTAGGGTTATCTGATTTTATCTGATAGACCAACAAAAAGTAGAACTAAACTTTGAGGTTGAAG
Organism: Fundulus heteroclitus; assembly: GCF_011125445.2. Taxonomy (NCBI): domain Eukaryota; kingdom Metazoa; phylum Chordata; class Actinopteri; order Cyprinodontiformes; family Fundulidae; genus Fundulus; species Fundulus heteroclitus. The sequence goes on along the minus strand of NC_046380.1, from coordinate 14,563,490 downwards.
GAAAAAAAAATGGACATAACTTTTAGCATCTTTTACACATGAAAATCTAAAAAAAAAAAAAGATGTAATTTTGGTCTGCGCTTTGACTGCGTGACGGTTAAAAATGTTTTAATCTAAACCACTCCATTATTGCTCCGACTATTTATGTTTATGGTCTAAAAGTGAACTTCCTCCACAGTCTCAAGTCTCTTTTGCATCCTATCACAGCTTTTTCTCCACCGCCTGCCAATAACTCGCTCCATTCATATTATATTACCATCTTAGCAGCCTCCCTATTCCTGTCCTAAATAAAAGGATCTTCACAGCGTGATGCTGCCACTACCGTGTTGCACAACTAGAACGGTGTGCATAATGGTGATGAGAAATGTTATTTTTGCACAGCTTTCACATTATTCGCATATTCAGCAGGAGATCAAAACATTTTTATTTTGGTCTCAACTGACCAGAAAAGAGTTATTCCACATGGGTTATGGTTACAGTGGTAAACTATAAACAGGACTTCTCAAAGCTTGATCACAGCAATGTCTTTCTTCTTTCAACTCTTTCATAAAGATTTGCTGAGTCATCCTTCATCTGAGCCGTTGGTCATTAAGGTTATTGAAAAAGCTACCAGGAGACTCTTGGGTTCCTTCTCTGATTAATGCTCTCCTTGTTGAGTTAAGATGTACAACCACGTCTTGGTAGGTTTGTACGTGTGCCATACTCTTTGCAACCATTTTCACATAATAATAGAATGGTGTTCAGTGAGGTCTTTAAGGTTTGCAATACTGTTTCATGACCTAAACCTGCTTTAAGCTTCTCCACTTTCTCCCTTACCTGCAGTGTTCCCTGGTCTGTTTGCTTACCGATGTTCTCTAAGAAACCTCCGAGGCCTTCACGGAGCAGCTGTATTTATACTGAGGTTAAATCAAACACATGGAGTCCACCTTCCAGTCAGGTTACTGGTGGAGGCAACTGGTTGCACTGGACTATATTTAGGGGCATCAGAGTAAAGGGGGGTGAATATTAATGCAAACGGCGCTTTTCAGATTTTTATTTTTCAAAAGCCTTGAGAAAATGTTCTTTCAAGTTGCAACTTTGGACTTCATCTGGTGCAGAAGAGATCAATTAAAAATACTATTCATCTTTTTTCATTATGTATTTCTTAATTAAATGTAACTATGCATTAACATCTTTAAAGAGACAAAACATTTGATACATTTTTATGCAACTTTAGTTGAACACCTGAACACCTTGCAGAAAATTTCCCTTTCAGCTTGTTGCTGTTTATATTAAGCCAGTTTTTTTTATTCTTTCCACTGTGGGTTTCATGCTGCGTGGCTGTTGGAGGAAGTCCTTATCTCTGAGAGACCTACAGCCAACCTGACATTTTTGACAGATGGTTATCTTTTCTGCCTTTGTAAAAACAAACATTTTAATATGAGGCAAAAAAATGCACCACGATAATTAGTCACAACCCAGAAACTTTCCAGTCTCCCACCTGTTTATTCTCCTGATCAGACTCTTTCTCCTTCTCCTCCGCCCCCTCTCTTCCTCCCCTCCACACGATGGCCTCAGTCTCGTACTCCTTGCGACACAGGTTGTGTCTGTCGGACAAACTAGCTCGCCGCACCACTTTTCTGTAAGCAACGGTTGGCGTTAGAACATAAAACAGATGTCGATCTTTCCTCTTGAAAATAAAAACCACGCACTGGCAGACTCAGGACCAGCAGATGGCGGCACTTACCCGCGACTCCCCGCGCTGGAAGTCCGCCTGCACAGTGAGGTCTTGTGTTTTAGCTGAGACTTCATTATGGTGTCATGTTTGTGCTTCAGGTCCAGCAGGATGGCTCTGAACTCCTCATCCTCGCACAGATCTTACGGAACAATGATGAGGCACAAAGTATGTCAGCTTCGCTTGGGATATGACATTTGTAAAGAACAATATACAACGCTTGTATAGCAAAGGATAGCTTTCCTTAAAAAATGTTAACCTGTTTAAGGTGGGACTAAACCCTCTATCTCAAACATAAGTGAGTCCCTGCAGAGATGATTTGTCGTCTTTAACATACCAATCGGAGTCTCTTCTAGGAAGGTCTTGGCATTGAGATTGGCTCCATGTGACACCAGCAGCTCTGCCACATGCATCTGAAACAACAACCACCACCATGGGAGTAAAGGACTGATTGTTTGGTGTGCATGCGTCTTTTTCAAGCTTCCTTGCTGTGTTCGCCTTACTTGACCCCAGCACGCTGCCGCATGAAGAGGCTGCCATCCATCCGTGTCTCTCAGGTCCACTCTAGCTCCCGCCTCCAGCAGCAGCAGCTCTGCAGCCTGCACATAACCGTTTGCTGCTGCGATGTGGAGCTGCAAAAACACAGAGCACGGATGATGATGATCACTTGTCAAAGTGACTTTGATATACAGCAGACTTGCTCTAGTGTTGATATATTGTGGGAACAGACTTCATGCACAAAGATTGTTGCATTATTAACTCTAGACTATTGACTTCAGAAGATGAAATACTTTTGTCAGTTCGGACGGAGCGTATTCCAAAAAAAGTTAAAAAAACAAAACAACTGGACTTTTCTTTTTTTCTTTCTGAAGTTTGAAGACGTTTCGCTTCACATCCAGAAAGCTTTCTCAGTTCAAAATGTCTGGAGTAGTGTGGAGATCCAAGCTTTATATTATTGGCCAAAAAGACGTTGTTATGGCTTAGATAACATGCAAATTATCTAAGCAAATTAATTACTGGTCCGCCCCTTAGCAATGGGGAGCCGTTAGCGTCATTGTTGGCCTGGCTTACAGGGGAGATGTGATCACCTGCATGGAGGTGAGTATTGAGGTGAAAATTGGAAAGAATCAACCCTATTGCTGTGTTGTTAGTTTTTGAAAGTTGAAACCTGAATCCTCCTGTTTAAGATTGTTTTTTCTCTCTTAACATAAATAGCTTCCTTGACCCCCCTTTCGAACCATCTGTCTTCTTTGTCCAAAATGTGAACATTTTGGTCCTCAAAAGAGTGTCCTTAGTCCTTGAGGTGCAGGTGGACAGCAGAGTCCTGTCCTGAGGAGGTAGCTATCCTGTGCTGAGCCATGCCTCTGTGGAGAGGTTACGACGGAGCGTATTATATAAAATAGTATCAAGCCAGTGCTGTGTAAGGTCAAGAAAAATAAACCAGTCACTGTTATTGATTCGCTGCCTCCATGTTCTCTACTCTACCTCTCTCTGTCAGCAATTACTTGCACAGAGAAGACGAGCAGTGGTGTAAAGTGCACATTTGAACTAAACAGAGTTTTAATTGAGACCTTTGAATCCAAAACTCTTCTGATCAGCCATTAAAACTCAATGAAATGTTCTCAGACACATGTAAAAGATTAGACTCCAGCTGAAAACAGGTAAGCATGTTGTCGTGCTTTCACATTAACAGCCCAAGTATGTTCACATGAACATGTTAAATCTTTGCAAAAATAAAGGAACGGCTGCAAGTAATGACTACAAAGGAGCCGGCTGCACTAATTTGGCATATGACCTACAGAGTTTTGCTGCTAATACAATAAGGTTTTCTTTGATGGAAAAAGCGACGGGAGGCTGACACAAAATAGCAAAAGAACGTGGGAGATCATCATGTACGCGGTGGTGAAATCTATTTCTACTAACATTTTTTAAAAAATAGCCAGTATTTGATGGCACTCTTCAGATTAGCCAGCAGAGCAAGAACGCTCTTCAATCAGACTGTTGTATACATTCCTCAAGATCTTTCCAAATATAATTTTTTTCTAACTATACTGCTGTTAACGTTGCATTTGTGTTTTCTTTGTATCTGTGAGCTGTCCCAGTAGAGTTCAGTGATAGGCTAAAATCAACCCCCCCCCCCCCCCCCGGAAGTGATTTATGCTGCATGTTTTAAACCTCTTACGCAGTTGGCTGAAACATATAAATGTATTTATCTAATTTTGAGAGCTACATAATGGGAAAGATGTTGTCTTCCAGGATAACACGTAAGTACTGAAAGCTGGTGTACAAAGGAGTGTGTTTACCATCACTGTACACTCCTTTGTGTTCTTTGGAAAGCATTACTTTTAGAGAGAGGTCAAGCAATGAGAGGCTGACCAAAATCTGACGTTTTCAGCCTGATTTTGACGTTTGATCGACTGGTCTGAAACGCAAAAATCAGATATATTTCTGGTCAGTAAATGCAACAGGGAATGCTGTCAGTGTGCTAACATGTTGCACTGACAACAAAACCCTTTTGCCCCGTGAAGGAATGTCAACCTAGCTCTTCTCACCAAGTTAGAGATGTACAAAGCTTTGTGAAAGGAAACTTTACTCTCTACACCTTATCGAGGCATGTCTGTGGTTCACACTAGCTCTATGAGAGCAAGACTTAAAGCAGATAACAGGAAGGTTAAGTTTCAGGTAGCAAAGTTGCACAGTTTTGTTTTGTTTTCTTTTTGAGCTTTAAACCGGTGTCTGTTTTGGAACATGCTGGATTTGCAAATGTTAGCAGCTTTTGGGAAATTCCAGAGTAAATGTTGAGATCTACATTTTTCAATGAAAACACGTGTTATTAGAGGTTATAGTAACGACGACTGTGCTCACTAGTCACTGACAGGTGATGTCTTCGATAGTTTAAAATGTCAACTCCGTGATCTTTTTGACTTTACTCTAAAAACAGTGAAACCCTGTTTTACAGCGACTGTGCTCTCAGTGACCTAGTGTGTAATCTGCCACCAATTATAAATAATTGAAAACCACTGATGACAGGAAGGTGAGAAACAGCAATTTGAAGGCTGGTCTTCTTTTCTTCTACCTTTTCATCTTATGGCTTTTCAAGTCAGAATCGGTTGAAATCTGTATCGGCTTAACAAAAAAACTGAAATCTGTATCAGTGCATCTCGACAAAATAGGTTGGAATCATTTTAGGTGAATCAAATTTGGAACTTGTTTATTTTTAGATAATACAATCAGAGTGTCTTTTTTTTCTGTTTTCCTCTTTATAGTTCAACTCTCCACACTTTCCGCTGCAGGTAGTCTCACCACTAAATGTGCCGCATCAGCTGTAAGTATTGAAACAACGTGTGAAGCTCTGCTGACAGAGACTCATAAAATGTTTGTGTGGAAGGGTGCGTGCGTACGTGTGTGTAAAGAGGTCATAACTCTGTTTGAGTCTGCAAACAGATTTGTGTTCAAATGTACTTGACATCTTCTCAGGATAAACAAGGCGGCACTTTACATCTCCTTACATGTCACCAAATGCAAACGTCTGAATACATAATTTTAGTTAAATTGAAAACAGACAACGGTATGTGCAAACAGGGAACTTTAAATCTAGATTGTTAGATATAACGCTGGGAATCCTGCAGGGGTTAGTACTGGGCACAAAACTATCTTATATGAATGATATCTGTAAAAAAAAAAAATTAAAAAATTAAAAAAAAAAAAAAAAATCCCCCAGGTTTTGGTTTGTAATCAGTGTAGATGGACATGCTAAACATGTAATAAGATATGATACCCATCACACATGTTTTCATTTAGTCACTTTCTGCCCACTTGTATGTAAAAAGAGAAATGTCCAAGCAAGTTCTTTCTTTGAAGGAGACAAATCTTTGCCTTCAGTATCAACTCAGACTCAGCTTATTTCAAATCTGTTTTTAGGATGTTCTAAAAAAATAAATAACCAAAGCGAACCTGGTACCAAATGGCACCTTCAGAGGGAAACATAACAAGCAAAGGGTCAAGTTGAGAAATGCCATGTAGTGGAAAAGGGCAAACAGAAGCTTGTGAGGAATGTTGGAGGCCATGGAGAGCTGATCTCTGTCTGGTATTAGTAATATTGGCTGATGCAGTGAGAGACTGAGATCCTCTGCTTCAGTAGGGAGGTTCAGTGAGAGTTTGTTTATTTATTCACCTTTATTTAATCAGGAAAACTCATTTAGATAACAACCTGTTTTACAAAGGGGATGTTGCCAAGGGAGCCGCCATACAAATAACAATGTAAAATAGGCATTAATCATAAACAATATAATCACCCAGTAACAAGTGAAAGAAAATATTTGAATTATAAATACAATTTAAAATATGTGAATACTCAACAAAAACAGTGACATTCTACCTTCACTGCATCCTTTATGATATTCTTAAAATTTGCCATGAATGTTTGTAAGTTAAGAGATTTTTGGAAAGGATTCCTTGACTAAGGTGCATGACAGCAGAATGCTGTTTTACCAAAGACAGCTGAAACCCGGAGAACATTTAAAAGCAACCACTGTGAGGCAGTTTCAAAGGATAGACAGAAGGGTTTTGAGATCCTGTGGGAGTTTACCCGGCAAAGCCTTACAGGCAAACATGAACCAAGGGTGCTGCCTATACGAACACTTAATGATGTCCAACCAACCAACTTCATAAAGAATGCAGTGGTGAGTCACAGATGTTGCATTTGAAAGAGAAGCATGACAGACTGCAGTGAGCCTTTAACGTTGAAGATGCTGAATGGCTGCATGTGGAGGACCAACTCAGACATGTACATTTAATGATATGTTTATTTATTTATTGAGCATTTATTTAATAATGTACATATTTTTAAATATGTCAGAGTTGGTCCTCCATAGATGTACGGTTTATCACAACGATGTATAACAGATTCAATGGCGGCTTCCACATTTGGAAGAAATAGGAGGGTCTATTAAGAATTGTACAGGAAAGGGGGATTTTAGGCCCAGAACAGTGGCTCAGATTAGCTTTGATCAAGATTAAAACCTGTTATTGTCATTAGGCGTTACTTTAATGAATTTTTTGATGAGACAGAAACCAGCTAAGAATGCACACAGATTATGCATAACACAGAGACACAAGACATAATTTTTCCTAACTTTTCCCCCCTGAAATTAGCTGATGCCACTAACCAACAACACTTCTTGAGAAGCTTAAAACGTGCAAATAATCCTTAGCATCTAATAAGACTTATTTCCAAGTCAAAGAGTCAGACAGCTTTTTTTTTTTTTTTTTTTTTTTTTTTTTACAGCCGATATATATTAATGTGCAGTTGCATGAGTGTATCAGACGAACATTTCGTCGTTTGATACGCTCATGCACACAGAAAAATACTGTGCAACGCATTTTAATTGAATGTTACAGAACTGTGTGCGGAACTCGATGAAGTTTCCTCTGCTCGAAATGAGTGCGAGTCAAAGCTGGAGTGATGGGGACCCAGTGGTTTAGAACATTGTGCTTGTGTCCTCAAGCTGAAGGTTCTGGGTTCAACTCCCATAGACTGCCACTCTGGGTTCCTGAGCAAGACCCTTAGCCCAAGAATGTGCTGCACTGCTCCCCAGGGGGATGTGTTAAATGTAGAAAACAAATTTCATTGGAATATATGTTTAAATTAAGATTATTATTACTCCCATTAGTAGCGAAGAATTAAGCTAATGTTCATTAAAAAAAATACATATGGCTTTTTTTCTTTTTCTTCTTCCTGTCATTGAACTGGCATGGCCTGATTCTGCTGGAGGATTTTTCCTGTTAAAAGTCAGTTGTTCCTCTTCACTGTCGCCACATGCTTTCTCAAGATGAGTGAATGCAAAATTCGTCAGGGTTCCTTTGGCAGAAAATATTTTACCAACAGGCAAAAATGTCAACTAAATTTGATTGTATTACAGTATAATTTGGATTTAGAGCACAGTATGTAACTGGATCTAATTAAATGACTGGCACAGTGTCCTGTGTCCTATTTGCGCTGGTCCAAAGCCCAGATAAATGCTGAGGGTTGCATCAGGAAGGGCATCAAATACAACATATTTGCCAAATTTTACAGGTTAACAATCACCACCACTGGTGCTGATGACCAACAGTGTACAGGTGGAAAGGCAAAGACTAAAACAATGTGCAGCCACGAATCCATCAGCTCAAAGGCAAATATCTCAACTATTTCTGATTGCTATAACTGCGTTCAAACACCCCAGTAACCCCTATTAGTATCCCCAGTAAAATGCTGATTTTTCTCTTTAATCACAGAGAGTGGGATAATCTATGATCTTTAATTTGCCCTCAATGTCTTAAAATACAAAGCTGGTGTAAAGTATGTCCCCATTGAATTCCAAGAGATATTGTGGGCTATATATACAGGGAATATGGTGTGTACTTGTTTGGTTTATCATTTTAATTTTAGTATTTACTGTTATTTAATTTGCTATTTTGTTATTTAATTATTCTAAATTAATTATCACTGTACACCCAGATTTGTCCATCCAGTTTGAAGGTCTGTAGGTAGTGACCCTGCAGAAAATTGACGACCTACGTCTCTCAGCACTTGCTGGGATTTTATATGGCTGAGTTCATGTCATTCCCACATTAACAATGGAACATCAAGTGGCATGGAAATTTCACTACAAGCGGCATCCTATCCTGGTACCACGCTGGATTTCACTAAACTCCTGGGAGTGAACCATTCTTTCGAAAATGCTTGTAGAAACAGTCTGCATGCCTAGGTGCTTAATTTTATTCACCTCGTGAAAGTGACTGGAACACCTGAATACAATAATGTGTGTATATCCAATATCTATTGTTTTTGTCAAAAATTCTGTTAGATTATGAAGTTCAAGTAAAATAAATGTCCCAGAATCGTTCTTTTTGAGGTAAACCTTCCTTTTAACTCATCAGGTCACAGGACATGAATGTAACTGCTCCTGCACATCAAAAAACAAGGACACAAAATGAGTTTCACTGAAAAACAAAAGACGAGTGTTACATAACATCCTAACCAGATCCAGGTTTTTCTCTGTCTTCCCTGCCAGTGATTTTAATAAAGCATGCTCCATTTTGCTTCATCATGCTCCAACAAAGATTACCAGGATGCACAAGGCAAAGGGGCAAGCAGCTCCAACAAATGATCTGCAGTAAGCATGAAAAACGAAAAGAGGTTATTTTGGGATACTACCTTCCTTTCACAATTTCCACCCAGTGATTTGTCACCATGTTTCCACCTCGTAGCTAAATCCCTGATATGTAATAAAGACTTAATTTAGGCCCCTGACATTATATCCTTAGGAAATTAAATGCAGGTGACTCTTTTTGTGGTCGTTTCAGTGCTTCGCTGCACTGAACTTCTAAGTTTGGGGATGAATTTATTCAGCAAACCCCTCAAAACAGAAAAGCTGACATTAGGGAGTAAATACAGAAACATTTTCTTACTTTTTATGCAGGTGTCCACTTAAATTCTTTCTTAAAATGGCTGTGCTACAATAATGTAGAAACTGCACCAGTTAGGCCATAAGCTGTACTCAAAAGTCTGTTAGGTAATAAACAATCCCAACAACAGGGAATTGTGAAAAACCTGCACGTTTTATACATTTTTAACCTCAGTTTGTTTTCTGCTGTAATAATTGTTGTTGCATTGATTGTTGTGATGCATAACCTTTTAACGTTGCAGGTTTCTTTGGATTACTAACGTTCGCCATCAGATAACCACTGCATCTGCAGAGCATTTTAAATCTCACAGCTGATTTGCCTTTAAGAAGGTTTTAATGAGTCTCTAATGCCTGATTAGCTCAGAGGGTTTTACAGCCTCCTGAGACGAGGCTGCAGACAATGTAATTTTAAAAAGGTTAATGCATATTGAGGAAATCCACTGAATAAATACACAACATTTATTTTTGAATCGTCTCAGTATTGAAGTCCTGTGTGAAGAAGTGAGTCCGTGCCTGCAGCCCATGCCTCACGTTTAGTTTGAGAGTACAACATTACAGAAGAAGCATTTTGCCTGTACTTCATATAACCAAATTGTTTGGTTTGCTTAGTGGGCTGTTACTGTTGGGAAATATAGGCTTTTAAAAGCACTTGAAATAAATTGGGTTTTGCACACATTAGCCAACCTAACAACAAAAGATTGTATTTATTAGAGGTAGATTCATTTAATTATTTATTCATTGAGAGTAAAAACTTTACTCTGAATAAAAGTTTAAGGCACAATATCTGCTGGAATAGATGTAGAGCCGCACAATATTAAGAAAACATGCAGTTTTGCTAGTATTGCCGAATATTGTGACGATCATATCAGTTACATTTAACATATTTTCCTTACTCTTCTTTCTCTTTGCCATCATCACAATGTCAAGGCCCAATCAAGTGAAGGGATCAAGGGTAGAAAAGTCCATCTCACAGGCCAAATGCTGCACATTTTCAACATGCAAAGCGTGCATGGCATACACAGCATCTCTTTGATTACTGTATTGCACATATCGATAACGCACTGACAACTCATTTGTGCCTTACGATTCATTATAGGGGATAGAGCTGTTAACGGTTGTTGCAGATCAGTAAATAAGGAGCATTGGCTTAATGACACTCAGCTTCTACTAACCTTCTTGCATCTAATGAAAGCAGAAGTATTAATGTACTTTGTTACTGAAAGGTTTTTGATACATTTTTAATTAAAAAGCTGTTAATGTGAAGGTACACTCCTGTTTTCACTTTATCCATCCATCCATCCATCCATCCATCCACCCATCCATCCATCCATCCCCAGTACTCCAGGTAGTAATTAGTTAATGGAAACAACCAAATCATGAGGGAGTCCTCTGGATATGTGCCTGTAGGATGAAAACCTCTGCAGGGATGCGTCCTGAGGGCATCCTGATACTCCAGCGACCTCGACTGACTCCTTTGATGCAGGGAAGCAGTGGCTGTACTAAAAACCCTTGAGGTTTCCTCGAAAGCAGATCCCAGCCCCCCAAGAAGATGAATGTCATTTCAGCCATTTGCCAACAGGATCTCTTTCTTTTGGTAATGATTTATATGTCAAAAGCTTCACTTATCAGCTTTAAAACCAAGTCTTGTACAGTCTCTGTGTACAAGGTTTGTAATAGCTTGTTAGTAGAAGTACTGAGGAGGTCTTGACTGAATTTGTTGACTGATCCTCTTACGGTTAGTTTCTGTACTGTAAATATTTACTTAACATATTTATTCATTACTGATTAACATTTTAACACTGAAGACCAGCGATTTCACATAAAGCTTAAACGAGGAAGATGCCTGAAGGAAAAAACAAAACATGGCAGCCAAATAGTTTGCTATTGAGCAACTTCTTACCAGTGTGGCTCCCTGAGAGTCCTGTTGGTTGACATTGTCTCCTAGCCTCAGCATCTCCTGGATGTCTCCCATCATCTTCCTCTCCGTGGATGCCCGGGTCTCATTGATCATCTCCTGAGTGATGCCTGTGTGCAAATTGCAAAAAGCAGCATGCTTAAAAACAACAGGATAAAGTTACCCTCTAAAAACTGGGTGATGTGTAACTACAAATGTTCTTTTTTAATAGGAGTGGCCCCTTTTAGTCAATATCTACATGCTCCCCTTAGCTGCGATTATAACAAACAACAAAATCAGTTTGCATAACTATGCGGAAGAGACACAGCTATACATTCCAAAGTCACCAGGTAACTATAAACCTATTAGAGTATTGGCCTGATGCATAGAGCAAATCAATACATGGATGTGCCATCATTTTCTTCAGCTGAATAAAAAGAAAACTTAAGTAATAATTTTTGATCCAAAGGAGGATTGATCAAGAGTTAGCACACAGCTTCAGTTGCTACAGCTAGAAACCAAAGATCAGAGCCAAAATCTTGATGTCATGATGTACTCAGACCTGAACCTTCAGAGGCACATAAAAGGAGTTACTAAGTCGGCCTATCACATGAAGAATATTCCAGAATTAAAGGACTAATGTCTCAGCAGGATCTTGAAAAACTAACCCATGCATTTATTTTTAGTCGAACCAATTACTGCAACGGTGTCCTTACAGGTCTGCCTAAAAAATCAATTAGACAGCCACAGCTGATCCACAACGCAGCTGCCCGCGTCCTCTCTAAGACTAAGAAAGTAGAGCACATCACCCCAGTTCTAAAGTCCTTACACTGCCTCCCTGGATCTCAGAGAATAGATTTTAACATACTTCTGTTAGTCTATAAATCACTGAATGGCTTAGCACCTAATTTACAGATTTTCTGTCAGTGTATTAACCCAGATCACTCGGGTCTTCTGGCTCCAGCCTACAATGCATACCCAGAACCAGAACCAAACATGGAGAAGCAGCATTTAGTTCCTATGCTCCATTTATCTGGAACAAACTTCCAGAAACGTGTAAAAGTGCTGAAAGCCTGAGTTCCTTTAAATCAAGGTTGAAAACACATTTGTTTAGTATTGCCTTTGACTGTTCTAGTTAAACTGCTGACGCAAACATCATTAGTTCAACTTTGCAGTCCAACTGTTTTTCAAATCAGTAATATTTGCTTATAGTTTCCATTTCCCTATGGTTTTTGTTTGTTTATTTTTTTTTACATTTTATTCCAATAGTCTTTTTAAATTGCTTTTATTCTGTTTTTATTTTCCTGTGTTTTAATTATGTAAAGCAATTTGCATTGCCCTTGTATTGAAATGTGCTATACAAATAAACCTGCCCAGCTTCTGTCTTACAACGAGCTGAGGGGCATGGCGACTTGGATGAAGCGACAGCAAAGCGCAGTGTCTTCGACTGGCAGAAACATGTTTTTTAATTAACTCCGACTATTTCCTGCAAGCAAAACAAAATATGCTTCAGGCTAAATGAAACTGATTCAAGGAGACAGCAACAGACTCCACTTTTTAATGTGCTGCAGGGATAATATAACGGCTCAGAGAAGACGAAACGTGCCATTTCCCTTTTCTATGAATATTTAAATGCTTTTATTTTAGGGGTAGCAGAAAAACGGGGAGAATTATCTTTTAATCATTAAGGTAAAATACTTAGGATACATGAAATTATTTAATTTGATTAGGTAAAATACATACAACCATGTTAGTTCTGCTGCATCTTGCTGCTGCCCGATAGAACTAAATATTGTGCAATAAACAGGGTATAATTTCATGGCTCAGCAGTGAAATGATATGCTGTAATCTCTAAATTTTAATTAGCAACCATTGGAATAGCCTCTGAACAATACATACTATGTTATTATAGCAAGACATGGAAAATATGAAGCATTAGCTCTAAAACCGGAAAACTATAGGATTAATCTACTTACAAAAAGCAGACAGTGAGAAAGAAAAGCTTTGAGTTTGAATATTCATGTGAGATTGTAATTTAAGACAGGAGTACATTACTGCCTTTTATTTGGGGAGTTAAACAGCAGATAAGCCTGTAAAAAGTGGCAACCGCTTCAGAAATAAATAGCAGAAGCTGACAGGTGTCACCTGACTGTGCATATTTTACCATCAGGATCTCGGCTGTGCGACCTTTCCCATGACACGGACTTCCAGAAACCCATCCACGCATCCAGGGACCGACCTTCTAACCCAACAGATTTTCTGGTTTTTGTGTCGCACTCTTGACTGTAGCAGGAGCCCACAAAAGACTCAGAACGTGATTGTGGTGAAGGCCAGAGTGAATTTACAATCACCGTCTCAGCTAGAAAAGCACAGAAATCAGAACCTTTTGTTCGTTTCATATCCCCTCACATTTTTCTTCTTTTGTGTTTTCTGCTGCACTTTGGAATAAAACTCTTTTTTCTTCACTAATGTCCCAAATCTTGCACCAGTTAAGACATTTGGCCTTGATGGGTAACAGCTTGAAAATAACTGAAAATCTTTCAGGCAAGTAATCAAAGAGGAAACTATTTCTAATTCAGGGACCGATAATGGAAACACTGTGATTTATAAAAGGAACCTGGCTTATAGTTCATCGTGGAGTGTAACTGTTGTGTCAACAGCTACACTCCACGATGACTGTGAGCAAATGTTTGCATTTTGCCCTTGATTTTGGTCTGACAAGTGTGTTTAAGGGGAGGTGATGTACACTTCTGTTTTCACAGCCTCCACATAGAGCTGTAAATTTGACCACGGTATTTATATCACAAAATCATCTATTAGGTTTAAGTAATTTTGTCAAACCCCCTCCTCAGTATTGCATATGAACATGTGCAGCTTTAAGTGGCGCTCCAGTATCACCTTTCTATTGTTGAATACCTGATCGTCAGCTAAACCAGTTTTGTGGCAACAGCGCTGCAACTTGGAGATGTTATATGTACTGCAGATAGGCAAGACTGCTTTAGAATTTACATAAATGCTATGCAAATGTTACCATATCGACCCAACATCACCTGATCTAAAGCAGCGATATGCCAACGCTCTGTCTGTACCGATGAAGATTCACTCACCTCGCCATGCCGAGGGCTTTAACTCGCTCCAACTGAAGGCAGTCCGAAGCCGATTTCTAATTAATTCAGCTGATATTAGTTTGACCACTTGGGGTTTCTCATAAGCTAAAGCTTTTAACCTTCAATTCAATTCAATTCAATTCAATTTTATTTATATAGCGCCAAATCATGAAACATGTCATCTCAAGGCACTTTACAAAGTCAAGTTCAATCATATTATACAGATTGGGTCAGATTATACAGATTGGTCAAAAATGTCCTATATAAGGGAACCAGTTGATTGCATCAAAGTCCCGACAAGCAGCATTCACTCCTGGGGAACCGTAGAGCCACAGGAAGAGTCATCTGCATTGTACATGGCTTTGCTGCAATCCCTCATACTGAGCAAGCATGAAGCGACAGTGGGAAGAAAAACCACCCATTAACGGGAAAAAAAAACCTCCGGCAGAACCGGGCTCAGTATGAACGGTCATCTGCCTCGACCGACTGGGGTTACAGAAGACAGAACAGAGACACAACAAGAGAAACAAAAAAGCACAGAAGCACACATTGATCTAGTAATCTTCACCTTCAGTTGGTTAGGCAATATTTAAGTGTGGACAAAACAAAAAAAAAAAAAAACAACAACGTGGATATCACAGAATGAGTAGCTCACACTACCCTAGCGCCGTAGCACACTGTACAATTTAAACCCTTCACTGTGATACAATTCAATTAAATTCAGTTATATTTATGTTGCACCAATTCATGATACATGTCATCTCAAGGCACTCGCCAAAGTCAAATTCAGATTATACAGATTGGATCAGATTATACAGATTGGTCAAAAAGTTTCCTGTCTAAGTACAATGTATAAATGGGGGTCAATTATACTGAAAGTGCCTCAAATCTTAGTATTACACCAAAGTGAAAAAAATAAGAAACAGTGTGACAGCAGCTTTAATAAATTGTACGAATTTTCTTTACAAACACTCTGAAACGTTGACATAATACTTGGGCTGCACAATATTGGCGATGTCTAGGTGTTTGGATTTGGTTCTTATTTTGGATTTGTGTATTTAGCATTTTTTTTTTTGTTATGATATTTAGGTCTAGCCTTAAATTTCACCGCACTCATTATCGTTCATGTTCTTCTAGGTGTTGTGCTATTAGTTATTTCCTTTATATTTAGTTTCTTAGTTTATTCTTGTGTTCTGTTCTTTGTACATCAAGAAGTATTTCTGTTAGATTTTTCTCCTCAGTTTGATAGTTTCTGTGTATCTAAATTCACATCTATTTGTGACACTCATAAAGCTTGGAATACATTGGCCAACAATCATTATATTATGTATATATTATCATGATGAGCTAGCTGAATAAGATAGTTGAATAATTCTACTGTTTTGTACATCCTGTCACAAAGTGAATGTGCATGCTGGCTTTCTGCTCCTTTAAAAAAGCAGCAAAGCGCTGGTTCAACTTTCCACAGCCATTAACCGGCTGTTGCACCAGCTGTAGTCAAGCACCAGAATCAATTTAGTGGGAAAAGAAAAAACTCCAAGAGACCCAATAACTATTGTCATGTACATCAACTGGCTACAATTTCAGTGCATCAGCCATAACATGCACGTACTTTTAACAAGAGATACTATGATTACTTGATGAAAATACTGCCTTGGATGATGCCAGATTAAAACTAATTAAGAAAGGACCACACTGCATTAGTTGTTTGTGGTGTGGCTAGTCAACCGGACCATTTCCTCTTCACATCCAGGTAGACAGATCGCCTCATTATCACTGCGGCTCATCGCAGATCATCTCCGCTCAACGGGGGGAGGATCAAGGCAGAGTCGGATCAGTCGATGCCGCATATTAAGCGCTCTGTGTGTGCTGGGGACAGTCTGCATTTGTGCCTGTCCCCGCAGTGTCTCTGGAGGTAGAAGCCTTATCCCCCGCCGCTGTGCGGAGAACATTACCAGAGCAATTAGCAGAGCTGGACTCCCTTTGATCAGCGTAATAATCATTCGTCTCACCTACTGTACCACTATCTGCATTCTGCAGCTCCAATGAGCCTATTGTACACTGAAACCCTCCTCTCTGAGTGTGTGCTCACACTCTTCAAGCCCCCTGCCTGCTTGGGCTGCCATTACTGGCTGCAAAGCAGGATGCAGCCAACACAAGGTGGCATCATGTGTCCCATTAAAACAGTTAAAGTAAATCCAAAGCTATTAACCCTGCTCTTGTTTACAATGCAGAGCGCATCATAACCGAGTTACTCTGGCCTTTAATTATCTTAGGAAATACGAAGATTTATGACGCTCCAGCATCCTCCTGCCTCCGCACAGTGATGTTTACCACCAAGCAGCTCACTAATTCATTTGGGATTTACTTGGATGCCGAAGGGCACCTCTAAGCAGGAATAACGGGGTGCCTTTTTGTTGCATGCTCCTTCTTAAGGATGCACAGCTTCCCACAGATTTATGTATGTACAGTCACGGTGAAAGAATAACAGTACACTCGCTTATTTTGTATGCATCTAGGGGTTTTTTCCTCAAACCTTTCCTTTTAGCCTTTCTATTTGTTAAATAAAGAATGAGATGGATGAAATCTGGGATGTGTAGTTTTGTACACTTGGGGTTAGATTTGAATAATGTTCAAATCTGCTGCAGCTCAGATAATTTACACATTAAAAGCACAGAATAGACAGAGGGATTACATCTTTTTTATATTGTGACTTTATACAACATAAAAGGCATATTTGTGAGCAAAGAAAATGGGCAAAAAAGGAGCTGAGGTTTAAAGAAAAACTTTGAAAGTCTTCAGAAAGCCTGAAGATTACATGAAAAGCTGACTCCTTGGAGGGAAAATACAAAGAAGTTCAAGGTAGCTTACCTCTTATCCAGTACTGTAACTGGCATCCAGTCTCATCAAACTTTACCCTATTTTGTCCTTCATTTATTTTTTTATTTTTTTGAATATCAGTGGTGAAGCACATGAGACTTGTAATATTTGAAAAATGTGGCTAAAGGACCAGAGAATGTGTGGGTGGATGAGGGCTGGGCGTGGTCTGGGCAACTAAAACAAGGTAAATAAAGTTTTCCTGGGTGACGTCAGAATATCTTTTGAGCTGATACAAATACTGATTCAAAATTCAAATGCCGTACACTCGGTAAACATGAGGAGGGCGCCACAAAGACAGTTTTGGACACAGCAGCAGGATGTCAATAAATATGTAGTAAATTGTCAAAATAATGACCAGGACATGTAGGCAGCACTACAAGACATCCATGTATTCAGTTTATTAGACAAAAATTTTATCTGGGGTAGGTTACCCTTAAAATGGTCCTTTTAGTTTTTGATTCAGAGCAAATCACCATTTTTCTCAGCTTTGGAGATTTGTACTTCTTCATGTCTCTTACACTCCTCATCACCAGCTACGTTTACATAGACTAAAGTAATTGGAATAAACGGCCGATTGGAATAAGAAGGCGTCTTGTAAACACACCGATTGGAATATTGTGATCAGATTAAGCTCAATCGCATGTGGATTTGCATGTGTGCCCGACACAAACGTGACGTATTCCTGTGTTGGTGAGTGGCGGAAATACGTTGGGAAGCAAAACTGTCGGAGCTCCTGATACAACCTTTGTGTTGGAAAATATAAAAGAGCTCAAAATTGTTGCTTACTCGGTAATGATTCAACCGTAATTAGAACATTGTGCAAGCCCAGCTTGGGCACTCGGAAGACAAACTCGTTTAATACTGCTTTTTTTACTATTTATTCTTGTTAAGCAAAGACGGAAGTAGTTCTTCTGTGTTTTATCAGGGGAATTTGATAACTGTGCATGTCAGAGTGGTTATATTTTGAACAAAGCCAGGTGCATATACACGCATATTATGATCGGATTAACACTCAAAGTCCCAAAGTGCAGACTTTAGTCTGCACCTAGTTTGTATCGAGTATCCCCCCAAAGGTGTTAACGGCTCTCCTCTAGTGGAATGAGCGCCATTTGCAAATCAAAAGGCAATTGTAAGAATGTAAAGGCAGTTTACCTGTGGCAAATGTAGGAAAGGCTCACCATGAGAATGTGGTAACTGCTAGATGGGACAAATGTATTTTACATTTTTCCACTTTATATTTAGTGCTTTATCCATATGTAGACTGCTTTTCTTTATCTGAAATAAAAAAAAAACTTTCTGAAGTTATACCTTCTGTCTGTTGTTTTTCAAAATTGAGCTGTTTGGGGTGGTATTTGGCTCCAGTCCCCCCAACAGTACTTCACAACTCTCAGAACCATTCCACCCCTTCAGTTTTTGTTTTAGTTCAAGCCTCTCTGTTGAGGAGTGTTTTACCTAAAAGCTGGGGTGGTGGGTGGGGGCACTACGGCTGTTCCTTGTGTGACATAAATGTTACTCCAATACTAAAGGCATACTGTTTGTCATTCTCTAAGATTAAATTTTGAATGACATAAAAAGGCGAGACAAGACAAAATACAATTATTCTTTCTTTCATATAGTGAGTTGGTGAATGGACAATAGAAATAGGCTCTGCCTTGCCTTGTTGGAAAAGCATGGTTATGACCTTTTCTCAGCTCAGGAACTAGGACCCGTATGATATCTGGTTGTTCAATAGGTTTGCCTAAATAAAAGATTCAGATATGACTTATCAATATATTCCTGCAAAAAAGGTCTGATGTTGCCGGGCCAGGTAATGAAAAGTGTTGGAACATGCTCCTGTTCTGAACCCAGTTTGTTTCAGCCTTTCTCCAGTCTCTTGTAGAAGGGCTGGTCTTATCACAGGTTATTTGCATTACAAGAGTCACAGTTAGCAAGGTAGAGTGAATACACAAACTTGAAGAGGGGAGGGGGGCTGGCAAGAGAAATGAAATTCCCTGGGTCTTCTAGTGTTAATTGATTGTGTGCGCACATATAAACGGTACAATCTGATTATTTAATCCGAATATATTTTAATCCGATAGAACTGGGTCTTTGTTTGTTGCAGCTTCAGTTGTTTTATTCTCTTACTGCTTTACGTATCTGCCTTGCTTGATTGGGATACGAGGCACCATATGAAGCAGAATCAGGCTGTGTGGGTGTTTTGCCTCAGGGTGGACTGGTGTACTCCCCAAAACTCAGCCACACCAGTTATGTCAGAGAGAACTGGACAAAAATCCAGCGAAAGTATTGTGGGCCGACTGTCACCTAAAACATCCCAGTCATTCAGTTTTAACAACAATTCTTCCAAATACTAAGGAAATATATGTAAACGTCTCAATTTGAAGAAAGTTAAATAAAATAAAAAAATTGATTTTCTTTTGGCATTGTGGAAATCTAATCGTGGTAATCCTACCTGATCTAAAACAGGAAAAGTTGAATCTGATTTTTTGTTGGTGAGAAAAATGGTTTATGTAAGCTGTATATCAGCTACTGATGAATAAGAAATCATGATGTTCATGAAGGCTATCAGAGATCCTCTTCTTTGGAAGAGAAAACATTTTCCCTCACACCCAGTTTCTGCAGTAAATATGACACAATGCTCCATCCTGTTTACACAAACTCTACATTTACATAAATCAGCACAAGAAAAGGGAAAAAGTCTCCATTTACTGCACTTTAAAGTCCAAGCTATCTCCTGGTGGGTGGCATCAGCTTCCTGCAGTCTCTGATCCTCCAGAAGATGCTGCTGGTCACGTCCGGCAAGTAACCCAATGTGCTTATTTATGCTTATTAAGCTTATTAAACTAAGAAAAAAGGCTTACACATCTACCAAACTACTATACTGTAAGGCAGATTACATTTCTAGCAGCCAATAAACATTTCCCCAGTTTTCTTAAATGCAAAATCACTGCCAGCTCAATTTTCTTCCTTTAGCAGCTTTTCTCACACATGGCGTTCTGTAAATGTAACTATTTACCAGAGTACAAAAACCAAAACATTAACAAGCACTAATGTGGATTTTACTCCAAGCGAAATAAAGCTGCATCATCTCTCCAAACCACACATGTGAAACACATCACAAGCTTGCCCTCCTTCATTCTTGCTGATCTGCTGCAGTCTGTTTTGTCAGCGCTGCTCTCCTTGAACTCTCTCTCACTAATATCACAGACAAACTGCGCCGGCTGCAGCTGTTTACTGCGCCGCAGCATGAATATACAGCCTCCTAATCTGCATCCCATCGGGAGAGCGAGCATGCGAGCTGTGAATATATCAGAGTTTACCCGGCGAGCCGGTCCTAAATCTGAACGGGACATTAAAAGCTATGTGTGGCCACAGCTTTGCTGCCATTTTCTTCTGCAATCTGTTCCTGTGGAGCCCAGAGCAGGAAAAGTGCCAAAACAACATCAAGCCGTAAGGGGAAGGACGGTGTTCAAAGGGCCTTTATGCTGGATGCTTCCTGTCTAAGTTACAGTTTATGGAAATGAAGCAAAGCAATCTAATAAACATAAAAAGTTGAAAACATTCATTTTTAGAAAGTGAAAAAAACTTGGGAAGAGAGAAAGCAATCTCATATTGATTTGTTTAGCTGTCATTTATTGTAGAAAAAGGGAAGTTTATTCCAGAAAAAGAGGGACGGAGCAAAAGTAGATGGTGACTCCATGTTTCAACAGGTCACTTTCCCTCATCCTGACCACCGCAGCATCGAGTCCCAATTAAAAAAAAAATAAATACCGCTCCTCCACACACTTAGTCGTGTCGCTAGGAAAAGTCCACTTTGGTGGCACTTTTCCAAATGTGTCTGTTATGCCTTTACGTCTGGGTGAGTTACAGAAAATAATGAACATTTTATAATCAATCATGTTTAAACTTAGTTTAATTCAGTAAGATCCTCTCATCATGTCTTACTTGGTGTTTTCTGCAGTTTGCCAGTTTTGGGAATTAACAGCTCCTTTCAGATTATAGTTCTGATTATAGTTCACAAACCTTCCTTTATGGCTCACTTTTGCATCCATAACATAATTATGCACTAGATAGGTGCATAGGGTAAATAGATCAGCTGGGAATGTGGAGGCTCACCAATAACCCAACTTTACCTGCCTTTCTCATTTTTTTTCAGATTGGAGGCTCTGAAGGTTCAAACTAAGCATTAAAACATTTTATTTTTTATTTTTTTGTCTGAGTCCTACATTTAAAAAAAAAAAATTGTCTTTGTTCGTTGTATTTATGTACTTGTGCACATTAATTAACAAGAGAGTTTTATGGAGCTAAATCGGGGCCATGTTTGTTCAAAAAACAAAAAAATGTGAAACTGAAAAGAAAATATTTGAATCTAGAAAAAAAAACCTTCAAGATTATTTTTCAGATTCCATTTTTTTTCTTTTTTTTTTACACTTTCAGATTTTTTCCTCAGTTTCAAACTCTTGGCTCTATTGTGGCATAGGGGGCTGGGCCTCAGATAACATGGGTGTGAAACCATGATTGACAGCTCAACACAGGCTGGACTAAGCATTCCCAGCTGTTGCTTCAGGAACTGAAGCATGCCAAAACAGGGCCAAAAGTTTGACACTGGAAAAAAATATATCTGAAAGTATAAATAATAATAATAATAATAATAATAATAATAATAATAATAATAATAATAATAATTTGAATCTGAAAAATAGGTTTTAATTTTTTTAATTTTTTAGTTTCAAATCTTTCTTTCAATTTCAAATTTTATCGAATCTATTTATCTATTTATCGAACATACATTTTGACCCCGATTTAGCTCCATAGATATACAAATACATTTTCCTTGCCTTATGATATTTTTGTTAATTTTTTCTACCCCCATTTTTCTTGTCTTACAAAAAGGACCTCCTGATTCTTCCTTTTTTTGGCCGACACTGTCTATAAATTCATTGTCAGAATTTTAGACAGCATGAGGGTTTCAAAATTAACCTTTTAAAATAAAGATGAAATGATTTAAAACCAGTGTCAGAAGAACAATACAAATAAATGTAGATATTATACAAACTAGAAAAGCTCAATAGTATATCAGTATGTATTATTACTTCAGTAGCAGGAGGATTAGTTGATTATTGTTTTTAGGAATCAATAACATCCTTTTAAACAATTGCGATCGTTTTGTATTAAAACAGTAACAATTTGGTATTTTACTCCTTTGAAACCAAACCTAACCATTTATCGCACATAGGTGCAAACAAATGAGTCTCTGCTGTAGATTTGACGTCTTTTTACATTTTCACACCCTACCTCTGTTTGCCATGGCAGTCTCTATGATGTCCAGCGTTGGATCGTCCTCACACAGGTCATAGGGCATGTTTCCATCTGAGTTGACTGCCAGAAGATCTGCACCGCTGTAGAAAATGAGCAGATTAATATTTAAACCAGTGTGCAATATTCATTTACAATGGATATTGTGTGGATTAAAAAAGAAAAAATGTTTTACATATTAATGAAGGCTCTAGCTGTGATAAATACACTCAAAATGTGACTAGCAAAAAAACTGAAACCTCATATTTAAACTGACCCAAGCCCCAGGAAGAAACTAAGAAATGTTTTTAAATGAAATAAATCATTAATAAGCAGCAGTTCAGATAAAATCATAAACCAAATGGTATTAGCACAGCAGGTTTGTGTAAGCTTTATTACAGGGTTCTGCATTCATAAACAGAAACAATGTGGGTGTAAAGCCTTGACTTTCATTTCTCTGAGGTTCCCCTTAGAGCCTGCACATAGCTTGATTTTATATCTTCATTAAGCTATAATTAAAACTTAATAAAAGCCATCTCATTAAATCCTGATGAGAAATGTCAATGTGTGAGTCATACTATCCCAGCTATTCACTGTTAATTTAGGTGACAAAGACAGGAGCTTGTGTCAGCACTACTGAATTATTAAAAGCATTTTCATAATAAAGATGGACGGCAAGTCAATCGGTGACAAGGACAGGATAGAATTAGTCATTATATATGTGATATGTGTGCCACTGTTTCTTTTTGGAGTGATCACACACTGCTACCATGGTTTCACTGGTATCTCTTTGCTTTGGTATATATTTTTTCTTTAAATAATCTTAATGTTCTGTTTTTTCTACGTGTTATTGTGTTGAGATTGCAATTTCCACCACTGCTATGTGCATCAATATTAATGTTGTCACTCCAAATTGCATCCTGCGTTATTTTTTTTTAGAGAAAATTGTAATTCTTTCACACCAAAAAGTCAAAGAAAACCAATTCAGGCTCCAGTAAATTGCTATTTTGTTATCCACTGCTGCAAATCTACCTAATAACACACAAACGTAAACATTTACCAAGCTGTTATTTTCTTTAGGGGATTTTCTAGTCCAAGCCTTTCCTCACAGCAATAATCAGTTTCACGAGTGCAGCTTTAAACAGAGAGATGGGATTTTCACTTCACTTGGAGATTTAAACCTAGTGATTGGGGCTATTTACCTTTAATTATACCAATAATTTTGTTGTATTAATCAATAGGACAATAAAAGTAAAGATAAAAATCAGGGATTAACAAAAATAAACACTTATCTTAAAACAAAACTTACCTATCATCCAAATAGTACTTTACTACAGCACTTACTTTAGGTATCGCCAATTAATAATCACATTAAATCATATGCAGCAATTATTTATCCCCATATTGAACCAATTGTTTAAAAAAAAAAAACTCAAGCAAAACTATTAATCCAAATCCTAGTATCAGTTTTGGGGATAATCAGAGTTTGTTGCTAATATTAGAGGACTACTAATTGGATTGGACTGAATGGGTGAATGTGGCTATAGTGTAAAGCGCCTTGAGTGGTCAGTATGACTAGAAAAGCATGGTATAAATTCAGCACCATTCTTTCTTACTGCGCTAATTTTCCTATTTCACAGAAATCCTAACCTTCCCTGTCAGAATTTCTTTTGATTTTAGGTCTAACCTGTGATCTCCTCCTCTGATCAATCGGCCTGAAGGAAACCTGTTTTAAATGTAAATCTGATGAACCATATTTTATTCCTGTAAATGGGAAGCATTCATCACCGTACGGCTGGTGTTAAATCTGTTCCTGCTCTGACATGTGTGCATTTGAATTCCTTGTTGCTATTGGGTTAGCATCTAGGCTGTATCAACCATAAAGCTGGATGTCTCCATACAGTCCAAGAGCACAGTTTATGCACGATTTTCTGCTAGATTTAAGCTCTACTCAGGCAGCTTTCCTGTATTTTCATCAGGCCAGTGAGATATTTCTCCGGTATGCAGACTCTGTAGTCTGTGCTGGAGAAGCACTCCTACTGCAGAGATAGTCCGGTTAAAGCAATGCACGTTCAGCAGAAAATACCTTGTGTTCATGGATGAAAACAGCTGAGCTCACTGCGTTTAAAGAGTAGGAGATTTTCTGTTTTAAGAATAGAGAGAAGAACTATGGGAGCTATTAATCATATGCATTATGTGTTTAAAGAGCGTTAACTCCTCATTTAAAGTATTATTTATAACAGTAGCTTTACATGTATTCGTATTTCAAGCTTTTAAGGGCTAAAAGGTAATCCTTATTACTCACCTTTAAAGCTTTGTAACATGTGTGTTTAATGCTTGCATGTTGCATGTTGTGAACTAGCTCATAAAAATGGAAGACGTGCAAAACTAAAGCACAACTCTGTATTCATGCAACATCTTGCAGCAATTCATGGCGAAGAGTAAGTAAGCTAACCAAGGTCAGCTACACTCATGTCATTTAGTTTATTTTGAGATCTTTTAAAATAGTCATGTCAAAAGTTACTTCTTCATTCTCTTGTAATCATTTACTATACATTTTAAAACACCTGGCCTACTTGTTGCAATTTGTTGGTTGATGTTTATGGACTAAAATGGTGAAGATTATTTAGTTTAATGGATTCAATACACATGAATGAAACCCTGTTTTAGTCACTGAACTGCCAATCAGTGATCAGAGCCAATCAAGTGGCTGATATTTGGTTCACTTCTAATTGAGGTAAGGTCCTAAGCACTAGATTGACTTCTTTGTAACAATTGTTACAAAGGCATTGTGTTTGCAAGCATATCTAGCCCAACCACAGATTAAAGCTTTTATTTATTGTTAAACAAGTGGCCTAAACTAATTTTCTAAAATAAATTAGCTGCCATTTATTTGTTGATTTTTTTTTTCTGCCTTTTAGGTTTTTTTATATAGTTTGTGCTTTTTAAGAACATAGAGAAACTGTTTGAACACAAATGCCTTTCCACTTATCAAACTTTTTCGAACCTTTAGGGCTGTACGATATAGAAAAAAAGCATATCGATAAAAAAAAAAAATCATATTGATCGATATCGATAATTATCAATTATCAAAGTACTGTTGTTTAGCGACCTATTTTTAGATACAGAACACACAAACACTGAATTCAAACTTAAACCTTTATTTAACCAACTTTTTACCAAAACTGCAAGTTTTTAAAGATTAAAAAGAAGATGTGCTCTCTGAACTCTTTGAAGGGGGCGGAGTTTGGTGATGGAGTGTTCCTGGGTCTGCGTTGTGATTGGTTGGGAGGAATAATGACTGTGATATTAATCTACATGACTAGAAAGCAAAAGGAAAAAAAAACTGTTACTCTATTGAAATTTTTATTGAACTTTTTTTCTATCATCGATACAAATCTATAGATCGATATATATATTGTTATTCAATTATCATCCATCCCTATAATACTTTTCATAACTATTCAAATGTTGAAAATGGGTCAAATTATTAGACAGTTTAGTTGAATAATTGTTACAAAGCAATTTAGAGAAATTAATTTAAATGACAAAAATAAACAAGGAAGTTAAAGGATCTTGAGGCAACATTTCCAGACACCAGTAGAGGTGGGTTTTAAAAATAAATATCCATTAAACTGGGGTGTCTACATGACTTACTGCGCAATGAGTATTTTGACCAGTCCCGCGTGGCCGCAGGTCGCAGCAGCGTGCAGCGGCGTCCACAGTTCGTTGTCCTGAGCGTTAACGTTGGCTCCCCGGTCCAACAGGAGCTTCACCATCTCCTCATAGTTGTCTATGCAACACTGTGAAGGGGGGGAAAAAAAGGATGAATATTCCTTTCACAAAACCAGTTATTTAAGGTTTTTATAACATGTCTGAAAAATGTCCAGTGATGAGCAATAGAATTCCACATTTTTCAACATTTCTCATCACCTGTGGGATACATCAAATTAATATTGAGACATTGGCGAACAGCAGGAAGGAGAAAATGTGTTTGAAGCTGCTGTTTTTATCCAACCTCCCCTAACTTGATGTGAAAACTCCTTTGCTGAGCTGATGTGCTTTAGAGAGACGAGTTTCTCTCTTCGTTCTATTCCCACTGTGATCACTTGTCTGTGCGGCACAGAGGAACAAGAAGCTCATAAAACATTAAAAAGTAAAAACGTCAGGCCGGGTCTCTTCAGTAGACTTTTTTAGTAGCATAATGCTGGGTGGAAAACTGAGAACACATTAAGCAAATCTGGAGACAGTATTCCTACGTGTCAGGCGTTGTGTGGGCTGCTTCCTGGATGCCAGACGAAACTGGAAAAGCACCCAGAACTCACACCCATCAACAGAGACAGACAGACAAAGGCATGGAGGCGGAGGAAGCATTTTCCTTGTTAGGCTGGGTGTGAGTGAGAAGCTGGGAGGAGAGGCTTTGTGAAAACTGTCGGAAAAAACTGTTATTTCCTTCTCCATCGGAGCCAGTTGATGTGAGTGTGAGCAAAACCCGAGACAGTAAAACAGAGTAAGTGACCGCAGAAAGCAGCAGTGAAGGATGAGATTACTCTGTCACAGACGGGGGGTGGGGGGGTGGGGGGATAGACATGATGAGAACACTCGAAGGTTCGGAGTAAAAAGCTTTCCGCAGGTCTCTGTTGTCATCGTCTCATGCCTTCAGTCGACCTATCTGATGCGATCTCCCTGCTCTTTGTGCTGAGATGATGTAAAACATTAGTCCCAGTAAAATACAAAATCTCGCCACAGAAATTGCAGATTATCCCATTATAAATCAAGATTGATTTCACTGAAGACTGAAACAGAAAAGAGAAAAGCAAACAAGTAAAATAAAAAAAGGCTCTCAGTAGATAAAAACAAAATACTGACAGCTGCTGCTGCTGCTACGACAAGGGCTTCCATGAATTTAGTTGACTCTCACTGAATTATATGATGCCACAAGAGTTTCTTCCAGATTTATTTTGGATTTTTTTTAAGGTTTAAGATCCCTTTAATTTAAAGTAGCAAAGAGATATTTGACTTAATAAATGTATAATCCTTTTTTTTACCTACTAGATGAAAAAATATTGCTCTTTTTCCGGTTTATACCGTATTTTTCAGACTATAAGGCACACTTAAAATCCTTACATTTTCTCAAAAATTGATAGTGCGCCTCATAATCCGGTGAGCCTTATCCACGATTACCGTACTTTTTGTGCTTACTGACTGATTTTAAGTGGTACAATGTGATAAAAAAAAACTGTTAAAATGTGTCACTACCAGATCAACTCGACAACAGGACTCTTGAGCTGTCTGCAAGACTGCCTGACTGTAATGTCCAAACTAAATTCATGTAAGGCAATCCATACCTGGAGTACGCACTAGCATCAATAAACCAAGTAAGTTAACTCAATATAACACTGAAATTTATTTTGGCCTTCTGTTAGAAACAGGGCAGCGTCGTCCAACTACTCTGTCCTCCTGACAGAGACGGATAGCTCTCCCTCTCAGGTAGTATGTGTGGCCGTGGAGGGGCGGACTGATATTACACACTTGGGAAGAATATTTATATATATATTAGGGCTGTCAAACGATAAAAAAAATTTAATTGCGATTAATCGTATAATGTCGATAGTTAATCGCAAATTAATTGCAGGTCTGTTTGGGCATTTTAATATGCAATATCGCAATAAATGACACTAATAAAAACACGCTTGTACAAAAAATATTTTTATTTTGTTATTTTTCAAGCACTTTTCAGAATTGGAATGAAAACATCCAAGTGCCATAAAATGTTAAACTCTGGCCTATAATGGCTAAATTACTAATCATGACGCCCTGATGTTTACACTATGTGAAAAAACAAATTGTAAATAAATAAATATTTCATGCCGATACATTCAGGCTGCACAATGAACTGCAAAATTGATCGCAATAATGCAGCATATGCAACATAAATATACAGGAAAGAGCTGCTTGGACTGCTATGAATATTACCTGATTATTTAACGTCTATGTATTCAGGCTTTCTATGCCAGCAGTTTATTTGGTGACACCAAATGTTTACCGCTGCACAAATATGTTTTAAGATGTTAAGTGGTGCTAAGGTGGTGAACAAACTAAAACCACCTCAGTTGTTTCATTGCCAAAACAACAGATGTCAGCCTGAAGCATGTTTTTCAGTAAAACCTCACTGTTATTTGTTGATTGATGTAGCGGGATACACGGGATGCACAATGGAACAGTTGGTGGCAACAGAACGCCTGGGTTCGGTAAATCTAAAGGGAGTTAGCATCTTCTCCCTGCGCATACGTGGGGTCTCTCCAGGTACTCTGGCTTCATTCCAAAAACATATGTTTGACTTGGGTATGAGCAGATTAGGGATAAGTGAGAGGTTGTACGCCCTGTGATGGAGTGGTGAACTCTCCAGGTTGGAACCCGAATCTCATGCAATGACCTCCAAAGCACTGCAGAGAAACACCGGCATAACAGGAATGGATAGCTGGACAGACTAATCATCAGCTAGGGTTTATGTTTGCAATATACCCAATATACCCAATAACAAAGACATTTTCCCTGTTTAAATGTTTATTTATGAATCCCAAGTCACACTGTTATGACATTTACCAAGATTATGCCATAGAGAGTATTTAATGTCTCAGTATTACAGTGGGAGCTGCACAGTGAAGGAGAGGATGGACTTAGCACAGGTGGTGAGGACAACACAGGGGATTGTGCAATGCCGTCTGCAAGATCTGGACGTGGTTCATGGAGCATGAGTCCAGAGAAGGGCCAGATGCATTGCCACGGATCCCTCCAATCCGGGCAATGCACCGTGTGACCCTCTTCCATCGGGTAAAGGCTTCAGGAACATTAAATTCAAAACTAACAGACTCCAAAACAGCTACTTCCCAAAAGCAGTGAGGGGTATCGCCCCCTGCTGAGAAGATTGTGTCTGTTACACATTACAATAACGCATATTTGCACACTTTAATTTCTCAGGAATGTCTGATTGCACAATTCTCCATATGAAGGTTTAAGAATAATGCACAGCATTTACTGCGAATGAATGTGTTGTCGAAGGAGCTTTGAGAGATTAATTCATGCAACTACATCGTAATTCATATTGCTCGAAAAATTACAGATATCCGACTTTCCGAACTTGGTACGAAAGCTTAGCAGACCCTAAAGACTACTTTGCGTGCTCTAACTATAACTTATTTGGTGAAGAGAATAGATGCTTCCTTTAATTTGGTTTTACACAGAAGATGAGCAGAGGCACGATCTCTAGAGGTTTGTGGTGTCTGAGAAAAGAAGTGACAGTCGAGCAGAAAATAAAAACAAATAGAGGAACAAAATTTTATTTTTTTTAAAAGCAGGAAGACACATCGGATGTAATTCTGGGAAATGCAAACAACAAGCAAAGAGATAATATTCTGAGTCAGATGTAAGCGAGTTAAGCAGAACATTTGGCTCTGACTGTCTCCTTCTGCTCTAAAGCAAAACATCCACCTGTTTTCTTGGTCACTTGTGCCACATCCGTGACCTTGCTCTCCTATACTCATAAATCTGGGTCCAAATAAGGCAACAGTCAGCGGAAAAATGTGTATTCGCATTTAAATCCAATCGCATAAATCAGCTCTGCTCTGACTTTGTGGTGGGGGACGAATTAATGTTCAACACATGCGAAGGAATGAAATGACTACATTGAGAGGTGAGAGGAACAAGAATGCTGACATGACACACAACTGAATAACAAACATTTCCTCTAAGCAGCCCCATTTCCTCAGGTGACGATATAAATAAAGACTTAGACGTTTTCTCACTGAATGGTTTCTATTTTAACCCCTGAAACTGGACAAAGTCAAATCAGAAGTCTGACAGATGCTGAAACGTCTAAATGGAAGCATGAAAAGGCTTGCTTTCTGTGCCATTCGATGTTGAAATCTGTGTTGAGAATCCACATATCAACTTTAACTCCACATAAAAAATAAATAAATAAATAATCCCAAAGTACAGGCACAGCAACCTGAGAGAAATTTCCCCACTAAGTCTCTGTTGACTATCAAAAAATGGCTGAGCAGCTGCTAAACGAGTCCACTGTTTCACCTCTAAACTGTAAAAATGCTTATAAAAAGTGTGAAGAAAAGCATTTTTTCAGAGGTCATGAACAAAAATAACCCACTATTTGTGCTTTGAGGGTTTAAATAAATTTCAGCTGATGCTGCATAACTTTTAGAGATTATTTATCTTCTAGTGCAGAGGTCCTAAAATAGCTAATTGTGGCATGGATCCAGACTCTGAGCAAGGCTTTTAAGATCCAGATTGAATTATACTTTTGGCAGAATATATTTTTAACCTGTAATTTTTTTAATGCGTTTTAAATAAGTCATTTAAGCCATGCAATTATCTTTTTTTTTTTTTGCCTAAATTAGAGTCATTGTAAGGCTACATTGTAAGGCCACCGTGTTTTGGGTCAGGAGTCTGCAGAAAGGGGGAGACATTTGAAATAAAAGCACAGCAAAAAGATGAGCTGCCTCTAAAAACTAAAATACGAACTGGTAGCTCAGAAAATAAATATACTAAGTTCCAAGTTGAAAAAAATAAACTAGAACAACCAAACGATCCAATATTGCTGCTCAGAATGTCCATCCACTAATCATCCACTGTAATTAAATACGTAGGTTTAGTGTTTGCAATCTAAAACACACGGGAGCATTTTGTTTTTTTAGCTTTCATTGCTAACGGCAGCTAACCTTAGTTAGCAAACCTCACCGGCTTATATAACAATTAGGTAGGGACGAACACCATTCCCTGAATCTGAGGGTCTTAGGTAATATTTACAGCCCAGATCAATTGATTTAAACCCTGAAAGTGGCATCGTTTTTGTTCAATCTTTTTTAACTCTTCATGTAAAACAGACCAAGAAACTGGAAACAACATTGCTCTTTATTCTTCTAATGCAACTGTTGTATTTGATATGTTTTGTGTTTTTGAAGTGTGCTTTTCCTTTGTAATTCCTGTAATTCCTTTGTTTTCTTTTCTTGTGTTGTGTTCATCTACAGCACTTTGAATTGTCTTGTTACTGAAATGTGCTGCACACATAAACTTGCCTTGCCTTGCCTTGCCTTGGAATGCTGAGCTTTATAACCCAAGTTTTAAAAGCAACGGAAATCCAAAGTGGTACTCAGCGTGTTATGACATAATTTACTCAATACTCTTGAGACCAGCATAACAAAAATTGAAAAAAGGAAAGAGCAGAAAGACCGCATCTGTGTGCATTCAGAAGCAGAAGTGGTGGTTTAAATATGTTTACTGCTTCCTGTGCTCATGATGGAAAGAAAATGAGGTTCAAAGCAGAAGAGCATGAGTCACGCATTTCCGTTTTTCAGCATTTCAGCGTGCGTGTACGATGGTGTTTAACTGACAATTTGATACATTGATGACATGCTAACATTATTCTTACTCTAAATGTAGGTTCATTCTCAATGTTAAAAACACAACACAGCCCAGAGAGCATCACAATCGGAAGTAACAAGAATCTCAAAGACACTATAATATTCTAGGTTACCAAAAACAACCTACAAGTTTTTCCAAAAAAAGGTAAAAAACAAATGAATGACGAATGACCATGCCCTGGATGACTGAGAATCTTCACCAGCATATAACAACCTACAAGTTTGCAACCCCCACTCACCAGTTAAACCTCTAGATTAATAATTTTCTTAATAAACCTGTAAACCCAAGCCCACCTGCTTCCTAAATGCTAAAATGATCACTTTTTAGAAAAAAGAAAAATGCACTCACAACCACGCGCTAACAAGAAAAAGGCAAGGAAATGATCAGCAATTCGTGTAAAGTACTGACACAGGGATGAGAGTGTGGCACAAACAAAGGCTCGGCTTATCCGTGTGCGGCTGGAAAACAACAGCAGCAGTCTTGCTGGGAGCCGTCGGTGGGCCGAGAAAGCGCTGCGGTTCTGGCCTTAGGAGCACAATGACGAGGAAACAAGGCTGACATTTGGAATTTTAAAAGGCTTGAATTGGTTCCAGGCCAAAGCCGAGAGAGCTGAAGGCAACGGAGACGGCACTAAAACTGAAATAGTGATGCGTCAAGAGGCGGGGGAGCGGGGCCAGGTGAGAGAGCGTACAGCTGAGACTGATAAGACCTTAAACTGGCTTTGGATTTGACCACAGCTGAACAAACGAATGCAAATGATTAGAAGTGATGGGAATCTGGAGTTCAGCTGCTGGAAGAGAAAACTTAAAAAGGCCAAATGGTTAATGTGAACAGTGACAAGCAGCTTG
Organism: Fundulus heteroclitus; assembly: GCF_011125445.2. NCBI lineage: Eukaryota > Metazoa > Chordata > Actinopteri > Cyprinodontiformes > Fundulidae > Fundulus > Fundulus heteroclitus. The sequence goes on along the minus strand of NC_046380.1, from coordinate 14,530,869 downwards.
AATGCCAGAGGAAGAGTTTACCCGGAGTCAAGGACAACTTGATCCAGCCCTGCAAAGTTATTTGTCTGTCTGGAGGGGGGGGGGGAAAACTGCCTCTCTGAAGAATCAAGGCTAACATTCACAGTATCTTGAAAATGTGTTCATACCCTTTCAATGTAAATGTATAAAAAAACAAACAAATAAACAAACAAATATATATATATATATATATATATATATATATATATATATATATATATATATATATATATATATATATATATATATATATATATATATATTTGTGTGGGATTATACAGTTCATGACAAGCCAACACAACATAGGAGGAAGTGAACTTGAGGTTTTTGTAAAAATGTTTAAGAAACAAGTATGGACTGCATTGCTTTTCAGCTGCCTTAACTCTGATGCCCATAAATAAAAACCAGCGCAAATAATTGCCTTCAAAAGTCAACTGTTTACTAAATACAATCCACAGAACATAAACCACTGCGTGGTGAATAACGAACGCTGTACATCACCCTCAACACAACACTGCCATGTTGCAAAGCACAATAACAATGGGAAAAAAAGAAATAAACTTAAAAAAAATGAATAAAATTCCCTAGATGTGCAGAACAGGTGGAAAAATAATCCAAAAGACTAGCAACTGCAATTGCAGGAAATGGCGATTCTACAGATTATTGCCTCAGTGAGGGTGGATATATATGCATGGCACACTTTTCGTTTTTCTTTTCTTCTTTTTTTTTTTACAAATAAAAATATGAAAAGTTAAACGACATTATTTTTCATCCACTACTGTTACTAATTTGTATTGGTCAATTATTTAAAGGCATGGTAAATAGGTAGGCTACAAGGTGAGCAATAAAAAGTACTACTTTTTAATCATTTCCAGGGAGATAGGCTTAAAGGGAGGATATTGCAAAGCTGGTGCGTCTGATTCCTCAAAAGCCGAAGCAATGCAGAGCAGAATTACTGATGAAAAGGCCCAAACCACTCAGGAATACAGACTGAAAACTTCACAGCTCAACACGATCAAACTCCAAGTCGATCCATTACAGCCTGTGGAGTCTGTCATGTCCGCATTCATTTTTACACTCAAATGTTGCAGAAGTGAATGTTTTTGAACACAGCTCTTTCAGTCTGTTGATGTTCTGGGTCATGGTGCCCACCCGGCCACGGCGGGGTCACGCACACGCAGTGAGATACACGAGATTACGGCCGGATAACAGCTGGGTCGCTGAAATATAGGACAAGATGGGGCAGGTGAATTTAGGAGCTTAAACTGACAAAACAAATACTGCAACTGGGTGAAATTTGCATTTGTTTATCCAGAATATTCCCCTGAGTAACACTAAAACGGCTCTGACAAAGCAGGAAATTTGCTAAATATCACTTTCTAAGCTGAATTTGACCTAAACTGTTTAGAAAACCTGGACTGTTTCACTAGAGATTAGGTTAACTTGCTTTATTTCTTTGACAGGATCCGTGAGAGATGGTGTTATATAAATAAATTTCAAATGAATATCAAAGACGAATAAACAAAATAGTATAGCTTTAACCTGTTGAATTTTTGGCTGTCAGTGCTGCTGCTGCTGCAGCTGAAGAAGAGAGTTGGGTATCTTTCCTTTTTTTATTTTATACATGCCATCCACATTCTAACTAATCTCAATCATTTTTAAATGGATCGATTTTTGCTTCTCAATCAACGCCAAATTCTGTTCATGGCAGCAAAAGAACACATTTTTGTGTTAATTTCCAATTTTAGAGCACTTTAGGGTAATATAAACATGAAAGGATTCTACTTTCAGCACTTTCTCTACATTCATAAATGGTAGTGGCAGCATCATGCTAAGGGAATGTTCCTCAGTGACGAGGCGACGAGACAATTGGTTTTAATAGGGAAAGGAAAATACATAAATTTACAGCAATATAAAAAAGTATTGGCTCCTAAGTATTGGGTCACACTATTTGTTTGAAACAACAAAAAGGGTTTTAAATTAGACATAGATTACCTGATTAAATAAAAATAAATGTATTCAAATTATGTTTTCATTTATTCAGGGAAGAAACTATGCAACCGAACCTAAGTTTACGCAAAAAAAAAAAAAAAAGATAAAATATGTAATGACCTAACTTATAAACTGTAACCAAAATGTAAAGCCACAACCAGGCCTGATTACTGCTAAACATGTGAAATAAAGTATTTAGATTGTACCTGTGATGTGGGCTAAAACATTTTAAAAAGCAACACATATTTTAACAATTTCAAGAACAGATGAGAGACAGTTGTTGCGTCTATCAGTCTGGAAAGCTTGACAAAGCAATTTGTGATGTTTTGTGACTCGTGCAAACCACAGTGAGAACCATTGTGCACAGATGGAAAGAAAACAGGAAATTCAACCTGCAATGACAGGGAGCATCAGCGAACCATCCAGGAGATGCCAAAAGAACCCAGAGCAACACATAACCCCTGCAGACCTCACGTGCTTCAGTTTATATTCAAAAATAAGAAGGAAAAAAAAACTGAGCCTCCATGGCATCCTTAAGGAACATCCAACAATAATACCACTGTCGGCCAAAAGCATCGCAAAAGTTCATAACCCACAAAAAACATCTTGTTGACCCCCAAGAATTTTAGAAGAATACTCTTTGGACTCAAGCGCCAAAAGTGGAAAACGTATGAAGGTGTATGTCCTGTTACATATAGCGCTGAATTAAAACAGCTTTTTAATAGTACATTTACTGACAGTCAGCCCATCCCACTACAGCGGTGGTAGAGTGATGGTCTGCTGCTGCGTTGCTCCTTTAGAAACTGGGCAACTTGTCATAAATAATGTAACCATGACCTCGGCTCTCTAGCAGAAAATTCAGGAAGAGGACGTCTGGCCATCATCTTACGACCTTAAGCTCACGCACACGTGGGACAATGACCCAAAGCTCACGCACATTAAGTCAATTTGAGATGCTTTGGCGCGACCTTAGACGACAGCTTGTGTTGAAATCCCCCCAGGGGGGCCCATATTTGCCCACAGCAGGGTAAAAGACTCGACACCAGTTATATCAAACACTTGACGGCAGCTCTTGCTGGCACAACCGGTTAATAAGCCCAGCAGACTTATCCAGCAAGTCTGGGGGGACTTGAACCTTTTTTCTTTTTCATTCTAAGTTCATTACTGTAATTTCCCTTTTGTTAAACATAGCAAATTTGGTATCCACAGATTACTGGTGAAGATTCTCAGTCATCCAGGTCATGATCATTCCAAAAATGTTAAAAAAACAAAACAACTGGACTTTTGAATGTCTGGAGTAGTGTGGAGTTCCAAGCTTTATTCCTCCAGACATTTGAATTGAGAAAAGCTTTCTGGATGGAAAAGCGAAACGTCTTCAAACTTCGGAAAAAAGTCCAGCTCAGCTCCAGCTTGTTTCGTAACTTATTTGGAATGTATCCACCGATCATCTAAGGTTAAACCAAGATTATCTAAATGCAGTTTAGAATTACTGAGTAAAGTGTGATTAGATTTAAGTACGATATTTTGAGCAAAAATTCAGAAAAAAAGGGGGGTGGACTGGTCTTAAGAGGTCTATAGTCTAGTATTCCTGCATATAGGAGCTGCTGTTATCATTAATAGAAATCATTAATTGAAAACTGCATTTAGTTTTTCTGTGCGGTGGTTTTCTGCAATTTAAAAATGCGTTTTTTGAAAAGTTAACTGTAAAGCCCCCTTTTTCAATTAACTCATAAAACACACAACAACCCCTCCTCCTTCCATTTAAAAAAAAAAAATCAAACTAGGATTTAAAAAAAATAATAAAGTGGAACATGCAGGCCAGTTTTTGGGGCTTTGCCCTGAATGTGTGTCGCGGCTGTTTTCCAGCAGCATTAATCCTGCTTGGCTGGTGGGCTTCAAAATAATTCATACACAAACCATGGCACAGATAATCCATCACATTATTCCAACTAAAGAGGCATTCATGTGGTTTTGGCCAACGGGAAAAAGAAATGCTGAGGAGCTTTTTCTGTGTTTTGGGATTGTATGTATTGTATGTTATGTGTGGGTGTGTGTTGTGGTAAACACTGTGACCCTGGAAGCCATCTTTTTGATAAATGTCTCACATCAGAGGGGTGAGAGCCGGCCTGGATAGAAATGACACCCCATTTAGACAAACAGCACCAGCACCTTCCTATATTTGTCACCTTGTAGGTTTGTGTGGTCACAGTATAGAGAACCGCTAACACAAGCAGGTTGTCGGGATTACGTCTTCTTAATGGTTATGTACTGAAACATTAGGAAATGAATCCAAACGCCTGCTAACTGGACAGTATATGTTTGACAGTTGCTGTGAAATTACTGCTTTAAAAAGGGTCGGATCTTGAACCCGGACTGGAATCGGGCCCATCCACTCAGCGTATAATCAGGAACACTGGAAGCTGAAAGGTCATTCTGATCTCTTGGCTGTGTTTAAAACCGCAGCCTCACCGGTGGTGACTGATGGACTTCAATTTTCTCTTCCGTTGTTCATTTCAGTGCCTCCCAGCTGGAGTGTGAATATTAGGCTTTGCACAGCCAGAGGGGAAAAGAGATATGGCCGCGCTAGCTCAGGCAGAGAGAAAAGGAAGCGACTAAGAAGAGAGGGAGGAAGAAGGGATGGAAAGCAATGAACATTTCTCCTTCAGTGATCTTTAAGATAAAGAACCATTCCTGTGAAAGTCAGACCCTCTATTAAAAATAAAGCTCAAGCCATCTAGCATTTAGATCCAACCTTCAAGACTTGCCCTTATTTGACATTTTAGTTTAAGTGTAACAAACAGAACATTTCCCTCAGTAATAGAAGCATCTTCATGCATGCCCAGCAGCTTCACAGGAAATAAAAACGTGTTTTCCAGCTGCCGCACTTTGAGGAATCGGCTCAGATGCCGCGTAATAGCTTCTCCTGGACGGGCGCCGTACTTCAGCTTCAGATGGAAACAAGACAAATGTTTGTTTCCTGACGATTTGGATGAGACGGAAGCTCTGATTATAAAATCAGCAGTGATTTAAATAAGGCATGAGAAAATAGGTTTGATATGCTTTATCAGTTCCCTACATCGAAACAGACCAATTTCCACCGATAATGAACTCATTTCCTCCTCAGATTGAAAACGTACTTTACAATAATCAACAAAACCCGGCGACTTCTTTCTGCATGAAACCATCTATTTTCCTTTGCTGTCCTTGGCATTAAAGCGAATATTTTAGAAAACCTAAAAGAGAAAAACCACCTTTTCTTGCTTCTGTTGCATTCACACGGTCAAAGCAGCAGAAAGACTTTAGAGGTCAGGTAAGGTGGTTTGTTCCTGCACAGGGTTTGAAGTAATATTATCCATCTTTCCCTCTATTCACTGGGGTATTTTAAAGACACACGGACTCACAAAAGGTTTTGGTAAAAGTGCATGTATGTCCTCAGCATGTAGAATTAAAGGTTTCTCTGCTGCTGTCAGCTTTTATCCTTCAGTACCGAGGATAGAAAGAAGAAAATCGCTACAAGGTCGAGGTTCATTGAAATTTTCTGGGCTTCATCACTCAATTCAAAAAGGTTTATTTCATTATTATTATCATTATTATGAGTGGCAGAAGAAGTAGAAGTAGTAATATTTTACATATATTTAAAAAAGACACGGGTTTTGCAATTTCAGCCAAAGAGGAAAGTGATATGTTAAGGTGGACAGAGATAAAGGCAGTGAGTTGCATCATAAGGTATATATTTCTTCCTATTTACAGTACATTGACAGGACACTTACACCCCTTTAACAGTTCCATATTTCCACCACAAACTTTAGTGTGTTTTTGTTGGGATTTTATTTGATAATCTAACACAAAGACGTGTATACTTGAGAAGTAGAAAAGACAATGATAAATGGCAAAAAAAAAAGAAATTGCTAATAAATAAACTGAAAAAAACTTAGCTTGCATAATTAATTAGCATTCCTAAGGAAATACTTTGCTGGATTGATTATAGCTGCAATTGAAGCATCAAATCCTCTGGAATACTGGATTTGCACATCTAGAAGTTGAAATTTTGGCTGTTCTTCTTTGTGCAATACATCAACCTCAATCAGTTTTATATTCGATTTAGACCATTCTAACACATGACTATACTTCGATTTAAACAATTTCCCTGTAGCTCTGGATGTAGGTTTAGGGTTGTTGTACTGCAGCAAGGTGGACCCATGTCCCCTGTCCAAGTTAATCCAAGTCTCAAGGTTTTATTCAGGTTTGTCATGTATATACATCGATCTTCCTATAAACGGATCAGATTCGTGGTCCCTGCTGAAGAAAAGCGCCCCTACAACACGAGGCAATCTGACAATGAGAGCCTTTGCTAATACCTCATTTCTTTTTGCTTCACACTTACCTAGACTTCAAAACCACAATATCCTGTTCTAAACTTTTGCCAGGAACCTTTAAAAATGGAGGAAATTTGCTAGAAATGTACTTACTGTCTAATATTTATCTCTAACTTTTGTCCACTGATATTATATTCCATCAGTTTGTATGTTTCGAAAGGGGGAAAGCTGCTCAAACATGTAAATCAAAAGCGGTAAAAAGATGGTGGAACAGATGGCCACAGATAATCTTACCTGATGCAGGGCGGTGAGACCGTCTTCATTACAGAGATCTGGACTCACATTGTTCCTCAGTAAGTAGCGAACTGATGGAAAAACAGACAAAAAAAAACAGAAATAAATACTTAGAGAGCTTCTGACAGGCCTCTGCCTAACCTGTTGTTACCTGTAGCATCATCAATAAACCTGCATCATCTATTATTCACTGCGTCTCACTAAGATGTCTCTGTATCTCTTAAATGATGGCCCCTGCCAGGATGTTGCCAAACTAGGCTCAGAAGAATAACTGAAAGGATCTGAGTTTGAGGGGAGAACTGGTGAGGTAGGGTGATGTAATGATGCGGAGGATCAAACGGTCTGTCTGACTCCCGGTCCGACAGATAAAACCTTCAAACTGGAACCTAATTCCCAAAATATATGCCGTGTCAGTCTGCACACCAGATAGATTCACCTGGCTGCCTGAGTGGGAAGCTGAGGCGAAATGTCAGGGTCCTGTTTTTGCCTGGGGTGTCACCGCTCTTCATTTCACACATACTCAAACAATAAAATCTATAAAAACAGTTTAAATCAAATCATATAGAGGATATGAGCAGAGCTACACATGAAACAAAGAAAAAAAACACATTCAAGATGGTTTTATTTTTATAGTCACCAGAAGCACACTGTCCTTTCTCTGCACTGGCTCAGGTTTGATTTCAGATGATGTAATATTTTCAGCTGAATATTACGCACGAGTAAAATGAACACATGAAGACGGCACTGATTTGGGTTTTCTGTGAAACACTACTCACTCGATCTGAAATGACTGTGCGCCTCAGAGAGGAGAAAGCCTTCATCAAGAAAACTACTGGTTGTAAACTCGAGGTGCGGCATAATGAGTGAAGCTAACAAAGATGACCGTGATAACATTTTCAGCCGCCTTCGTAGAAGTTGGTAGAACGCTTCAATTTAAGGATCAAAAAAGACCAAAACCCTTAAAGCAACAGAAAACAAATTCTTTAGGATACCTGACACTTCTTCGGGCAAAAATCTTTAAAAATCCACAACAAGAGCAAGATAAGTTCTTCATTTTTTGTATTGGGAGCTTTCTGTTTCAGAGTAGATCAAGATCGCAAAATTTGACAGTTTCCAGTCACAAAAACACAGTCATGCAACGGAGACTTAAGGAGAGCAATCATTTCCTCTTATTTGGGTGATGTTTTCTTAAGATTTCACTTGTTAGACTCCCCGTGTTGCACTTTATGTGACCAGAAAGACAAAAGTGTACAAAAATCAATACAATGAGCATGCCTACTCAAACAGCATACCGATAAATCTTTTTTCTACACTGTAAAATCCAATAGCTGTCTTAACTTGAAAGACATGAGTTAGCTGTAGTTGGGTATCAATAATTTGTGCTTCTTAATTGGTTTTCGAAAGTAAAGGTTAATTTCATGGTGAAAAAAAGCTACTTACTTATTGTTTTAAGTGAATATAACTTTGTTTGAAGTCTTCTTAACTTGCTTAGAGCGACTAATTTGGAGCATGCGCAATAGAAGCCACGCCCACCAACGTTCAGTCTCCTGCTCAGGACCGTTAGTGGTGCCGATAGGACTGTGCCGACACATTTTCTGTAGATTTCATCGCATGTGGAACAATAAGGTAAGATTTCAAGCAAGTTAGGTTAATATTTGTGTGTGAATTTGTGTTTCTATCTGTTGCCTCGACATAAGCTATCATATGTTAAACATTAACAAGCTAACAGGCCGAGCACATGTTCGGGCATGTACCACCATCCCGGGATTCACCTGAAAATTAATTTTAACGGTGAAAACGCTCACATTTTAAATGTAGCTACAGTAATTTTTAGTTTTCACGGAGTTGACACAGTGGATGTATTTTGGTCGAATGTTGGGTGTTAACAACACAAAAAGTCCCGAGTTGCAAAGTAATATATCAATGAAATTTGCTACATCAGTTGTGTAGAGGAAACACTAAACGAGGCCATTTTTAAGCTAGACACAGTTTTCAGCCACATTACTCGGCAGTGTTGTGGCTAAAGGCGTTCTTTGAACGATAGTTCCTGAACGTAGGCTACTGTATAACTGTCTGAGAAACGTTACTGTGAACACGTTTATTCTGGTGTTTGTGAACGGCCCCCTCTCTCAGTTTAACTTCGTTCAATAGGGTGCCAGGTTTTATATAGAACCTGCCAGACGAAGACCTGGCTAAAACACACGACAAACAGGCCTTAATATGTAGCGGAAAAAACACCCTATCTGGCAACACCAGCCACCACGTCGCACCGCCGCTAAGTCATCAAAACACAAAGCAGCACGGAGGCTTCGTGAGGATGCGAAAAATCTTACATTTCTGTGCAAACGTTGCCCGCCAGCTTTCAAAAAGAAAATAAGCACTTTAGTTACATCCTCAGCAAACCTGAAACGGTACGTTGAACTGATAGCATTTCAAGGCATGTGCAAGCAAATCAAAATTATAAATATGCAATCTAACGCATAGTTTTTCAGTGTTAAAACTGATAAAATAATGTTTGCCTGTGGTTCTATAGGGGTAGTGGCAATAAAAAAAAAAAATAGCTCGCAGCAACATATGGAAAAAAAGAACTATGAACTAGTTAATTTTTGGAACTGTGAACTTAGTTAAAAATTTTGAAGTATGAACTAACTAGTTACTTTTAAAATGTAATAATATATTTTTTAAACTAGTTCATGCATAAAGTGAACTTTCCCAACACTGTTGGTTGGACATAGAAGAACATAAGTTACTTTACTGCTAGTTTCTGTTTAAATTGTTTGCAAAGCCAAAAACGTGGAAATTACATGACGGTTGGCAAAAAAAGGACATTTATATTTGCAGCTGAATATTAAGAAAGACCCTGTCAAACGTTTTAAATAAAAACAAGAAAAACATTGACAATTAAAATGTATATTGATGTTTCTTCTATCCCGCCTGTGTTCCCATCCGTCCAGCACGGACAGATGGACCAATGTACACCTTTTATTCAAAGTCAAATTAAACTGAAGTCGTTCCATATTTTTACAAGATAACACCTGCTATTGATGGAACACACACGTGAGTTGCATTGCCAATATTGTTGTAATTATACTTAAGTCAGGATTGTTTATACTCTTAATTTTTCGAAATGTTTTCATGACTCAATCTGAATCTTCAAATATTCATATCTATGTGGATTTATATTTATGTTGGGAAACAAGCATTCTCCTATAATGCTTGTAAAGTGTGTAAATATGTTTTTACTCTGCAAATCACATCACTTTAAGTGGAACTTTCTTTTAATTAAAACAGTATTTGTCCTTTACAGAAGTGCTTGTGGCAACTGCCTTGAGGGATCTTCACAGCTGCTTTGGCAGTTGGCCTCAGTACACGGGAGGTGAGATAAAGTAGACAATATATATACACACACACACACACACACACTTACAACTTATACCTAAAATTTCCACTTAAAATAATTTCTTGCAGATGCAGTGGACCTGTAAGCAGTGTATTTTTTCTACAGACAAAAGAGGACAGTTGTTAAAACACTATCGCCTAAAACATGGAGGCTTTACTCGGCAACAGCCTATACCATGTCTTCATAACAATTGCTTGTGCACTTTCAAATCTTTTAATGCACTCAAAGTGCATTTATCGGTTTGGCACTGTCAATCAGACATTGGACAAGCGAGTAAACCCACAGTTGTATTTCACTGCCAATTATGTGAATACACAGAGCCATGCACTGAACAAGAGTTTTTCACACACTTGCGCAGCCATTTAAAACTTAAGCAAAGAGTTCTGTGTCCATACAACGGCTGTGATTTTCACAGCAATGTATATTCAACATTTAATGCACACAAAAGTAGGGTACACAGAGCGAGCGCTACAACACATTTTAAAACCGAAATAGTATCAAACATTGAACATAAAGATCAGTTGGCTGAAGTGGAGAATGATATTTCCTCACAGGATGACTCTGATTGTGAATTTGAAGAGTCTGTAGATGACATACAGGACTTGGAAAGTCAGCTGGAACGTAACCTTGCTGCTCTGTTTTTGAAAATGCAAACAATCCTGCATATATCAGAAAGTGCTACACAAGAAGTTATTCAGCAGATCAATCAGATCCACTTACTTTCACAGCCATTACTTCAAAGTAAAGTCCAGGAGATTATCAGTCAGCATTGTGGTGATGTGGATAATTCCATTGTGAGTGACGTTATAAATGCAGTTTCACAAAGTAATGTCTTGCTGAAATTCACCTCTACAGGAGGGTCCTTATCAACAGCTTTCCCACTGCGGAGACGGGAGATTGTGGAGGCTGAACCTCCAGTGAAAACCCTGAAAGAACGCTGGCCAGCTCTTTTTACAGAGAGACAAGTACGTACTGATATTCAAATGCTTTTTTTTTGTATTCTGTTATGATTAAGTGTGCATTGATTGTTTTAGGACTGGTAACCAAAGCCAGTCTACTTACTCACATTTTTTTCTTTGTCTTGTAGGTGTTTGCTGAGTTCAACAGAATAGCTACAACAAACCTGGAGAATGACTTTTTTGGTGCTGTTGACCGCTACACACCACACTTTGTCACCATCTTCAAGTCCAAGAAAGGAAGTGTTGGAGAGAAACTGGCTGAGATTGTGCAGCAAATTGATTCAAGGGTCAGTCTACAGACTTACGTTTTTGCTGTGGATTAGATCTTCAAATAACTATTTCAGTCAGGAACTGTTCTCTGCACTGTTAAGCATAAATGGTGACACCTTTTTCATGTGCACTTTTAAAAATGTGTTTGTATTGTAACTTTTGAATGTTGCATAATCCTGAACTTTATGTGTTTATCCACTTCTAGAAACCAGATGTGACAGCAGTGCGTACCCTTGTTCTCCAAGGCATCCCTGTTCTGCTTGGTGATGACCCTAGTAACTTCTACAACACCTCCTTTGTAAGTTCTCATATCTTAAAAAAGCACTTACTGTATGAACTCTGAGTTCAGAACAAAGATGGGCTGCATGCTAACTGTGACAGTTCAGTGTATGCCAGCAGTGTGAGAAAAGAGATAAAACAACAAAAACTATAAACAAACGAGGAACCAGCCATTCAACTAACTCCATTTGTAGTCCATGTCACATTGTTGAACTGCTGAGTGCAACAATGCTAAGCCCACTTGCTCTGCTGTAATTGTGGGTTCTGCACAAGAGGTAGAACATTTCTCTCCCTCAAAAAGAATAGTGGTAACAGCAATAACATCTAAATACATTTTGTATTAGGATAGAGCTTAATTTCATTCATGTTTTTTAGTGGATGTCTGTCAGCTGGGTGTGAAGTGAAAACCTAATAGGCTGGAAGGAAGTGTTGATTTGACAGATGACTTGATAACAATTGATAATGCCAATCAACATTTACCTGAGTAATGTTTGTGTTTGGTTGGATAAAGGATTCTGACAGTCAGGAGGCCTGGGCCCAGGTATCTGTTGGGTTGCTGACTATCATCAGTGAAGATGCGCCTATCTCTCCAAATCATCTCCATCTTGACCCGGTCTCTACTGCCATCATTCTTGAAGGAGGTATTGTAATGGACAGTCTCCAGAACCTACCTCAAGCACTGTGCCTCTTGTTTGGGTTGTCCTATGCACTGCACTTGGACTACCCTAAAACCATGAAAAACACATTCAACTTCATTCAACGAGTGATGCTTGGCCTGGGAGGCAACAAACTCCCCCCCAAACTTCAAACTCTTAAAAATCTCCTGTTGAGTTAGGATGGTAAAAATCAATAGTGACATTTGGAATACAGTTTTGTTTATAAAAGTGAGTCCAGCTGCTTTTAATTGTTAAGTAAATAAAGGCACTCCTTTCATATTGTTTTATATCAGCCCCCGGGTCCATCAGCAAGTTACATTTAGAGGCTGCAGGTGTATGGTCATTCATACATGCGTTAAATTGGTTGCCATAGTTATAAACTAACTGGATGTCACCTGTACTTAGGGTTAGGCAGATTGATTCTGTCAGCACTTGATTCTTTACCAAGTTTGGTCTTTAAACTTTGTTATTACAAAAGTAAAGCACTTGTTCAGGATTATCTTAAAATAAAGGTCAGGGTTGGAATTTTCTTTCCAAAAATGACAAATTTATGTCTTTTTATAAAGCCAAATAAATTGGTTGCCTATTATTACTGGAATATTATTGAAGAACACTTTTGTTACCGATGTGTCTATAGGTAGATAGGCAAACAGTCAGTCCAACAGAGTTCGTTGTTCACACCCCTTGGTGTTGCTTTCACTCTGTACTTGAAAAGAAAAAAGTTTTTATTTTTTATGTTGTATAGTTTTTATTGTATATGCAGTGAAATAGGCATGTGTGTGTTCTGGTTCTGTGAGAAGAGATATTCTGTGGTTGGCACTAATACCTTGACATTGATAATTTTAGTCTGAATGTTGTCTTCAAGTGGTACTGATCACTTATAGTAATGATTAACATTTTAATCTCCTCAAAACCAATTAGTATCTCTACCAGCTGTCTCAGGTGCAGATTCGACTGTGAGTATATTTCCCAAAATTCATACTCCTGTAAATAATCCGGTAAAAAAAACAATTACTTAGCAGTGAAGTCAAGAATTCATGGGCCAAAATTTGACTGAAATTACAGGGTGTATCTGGGCCAAGCACACGATAATAATATTTAAGATGATAAAATACATTCAGAATGAAATTACAAATGTCAAAGTAATGCATACTTCATACCAGATTCAAATGGTTTTAAGTCTTTGATTTTAACATTGTAAACTAAATGACAATGGTTGAGGTTTAAGGAATAAACCTGTTTCAACTAAATTGTGGTTGTGTGTTAATTATTTCTATTTTATGATACTTTATACTTCTTATCTGGTACATTTATGTGACAAGTGTATAGTGAGTTGGCAAAACAGAGTTAACATAGGTGAGCATTTGGTGTTTGAGATTGTTATTCTTCTTTAGAATAACAACCTCAATGTCTTTATTACTGTAAATGGGAAAAGTTAAAGTGATTGTTTGAAGTAATTCATTTACACAAGTAACAGTTACTTGGTCTTTTCAATAGGGGTTTGCATGGTTTAATTCAATTCAATTCAATTCAATTTTATTTATATAGCGCCAAATCATGAAACATGTCATCTCAAGGCACTTTACAAAGTCAAGTTCAATCATATTATACAGATTGGGTCAGATTATACAGATTGGTCAAAAATGTCCTATATAAGGAAACCAGTTGATTGCATCAAAGTCCCGACAAGCAGCAGTCACTCCTGGGGAACCGTAGAGCCACAGGGAGAGTCGTCTGCATTGTACATGGCTTTGCTGCAATCCCTCATACTGAGCAAGCATGAAGCGACAGTGGGAAGAAAAACCACCCATTAACGGGAAGGAAAAACCTCCGGCAGAACCGGGCTCAGTATGAACGGTCATCTGCCTCGACCGACTGGGGTTACAGAAGACAGAACAGAGACACAACAAGACAGACAAACAAGCACAGAAGCACACATTGATCTAGTAATCTGTTCTACTTTAGATGGTAGTAGCGGGTGAGCCGTCTTCTCTGGATGATGTCACAGTTAACAGAACGCCAGACCAGGTGTACCTACTATGAAGAAAAAGAGAGAGAGCAAAAAGTTAAAAGCTGAAATGACGACAGTCATTTCAATGTAATACAATGCAAAACTGGAGAACAGTAGACTGAAGAACAGTAGAAATCAGTAGAGTGAGAAAATTAGACCCTGATGTCCTCCAGCAGCCTAGGCCTATCACAGCACAACTATAGAGATAGCTCAGGGTATGAGCCACTCTAACTATAAGCTTTGTCAAAAAGGAAAGTTTTAACATTAGTCTTAAAAATAGATAGGGTGTCTGCCTCACGGACCAAAACTGGGAGTTGGTTCCACAGGAGAGGAGCCTGATAGCTAAAGGATCTGCCTCCCATTCTACTTTTAGAGACTCTAGGAACCAGCAGCAGACCTGCAGTCTGAGAGCGAAGTGCTCTGTTAGGAACATACGGGGTAATCAGAGCTCTGATATATGGTGGAGCTTGATTATTAAGGGCTTTATACGTTAGAAGGAGAATTTTAAATTCTATTCTTGATTTAACAGGAAGCCAATGAAGGGAAGCTAAAATTGGAGAAATATGATCCCTCTTGTTGATTTTCATCAGAACTCTTGCCGCAGCATTTTGAATCAGCTGAAGACTTCGAACTGCATTTTGTGGACTTCCTGATAGTAAAGAATTACAATAGTCCAGCCTTGAAGTAACAAATGCATGGACTAGTTTTTCAGCATCACTCCTGGACAGAATGTTTCTAATTTTGGCGATATTCCGGAGGTGAAAAAAGGAAACTCTGGAAACCTGTTTAATATGGGATTTAAATGACATGTCTTGGTCGAAAACAACACCAAGATTTTTAACTTTATTACCAGAGGCCAAGTTAATGCCATCCAGATTAAGGGATTGATTAAGAACTTTATTTTTTGAAGACTCTGGCCCAAAGATTACAACTTCTGTCTTGTCAGAATTTAAATGCAGGAAATTTAAAGTCATCCAGCTTTTGATGTCATCAAGACATGACTGCAGTCGAAGTAACTGATTGGATTCATCAGGATTTATGGATAAATATAGCTGAGTGTCATCAGCATAACAGTGGAAATTAATCCCATGCTGTCTGATAATTTTGCCAATCGGAAGCATATATATAGTAAATAGAATTGGTCCAAGGACTGAACCCTGTGGTACTCCACAAGTGACCCTAGAGTTTGAGGAAGATTTATTATTAACATGAACAAACTGGAATCTGTCCGACAGATAAGATTTAAACCAGCCTAATGCTTTTCCCTTAATCCCTACAGTATGCTCAAGTCTTTGTAGGAGAATATTGTGATCAACTGTATCAAATGCAGCACTGAGATCTAACAGGACAAGTATAGACACAAGTCCATTATCTGAGGCCATGAGAATATCATTAGTGACCTTCACCAGAGCTGTTTCAGTGCTATGATGAGCTCTGAAGCCTGACTGAAACTCCTCAAGTAGGTCATTACTTTGTAAATGTTCACATAGTTGATTAGCAACTACTTTCTCAAGAATTTTAGATAAGAAAAGAAGATTAGATATAGGTCTGTAATTTACTAACTCATCTTGATCAAGAGATGGTTTCTTAAGTAAAGGTTTAATAACAGCTACTTTAAAAGCCTGTGGTACATATCCATTTACCAAGGATACATTAATCATGTCTAAAATAGGACCACTGATCAGAGGGAATACCTCCTTAAACAACTTGGTTGGGATTGGGTCTAACATACAGGTAGAAGGTTTAGATGAAGCTAAAATTTTAGATAGCTCAGAAAGCTCTACTGCTTTTAAACAGTTCAGACACTGCGCAGGTTCTAAGGATTCCTCCAATGCTGCCTCACTTACTGAGGATGAGGTAATCATGTTTGGGAGGATGCCAATTATTTTATTTTTAATGGAATCAATTTTATTTATGAAGAATCCCATAAAATCATTACTGCTAAGAGCTAAGGGAATGGATGGATCAACAGAGCTGTGGCTCTGAGTAAGTTTGGCAACTGTACTGAAGAGAAATCTAGGATTATTCTTATTCTCCTCAATTAATGATGAAAAATATGCTGCTCTAGCTCTGCGAAGGGTCTTGTTATACAACAATAGACTGTTCTTCCAGATTAGGTAGGATTCCTCTTGGTGTGTAGAGCGCCATTTTCTCTCCAATTTCCTAACATTGTGCTTCAAGGAACGCAGCTCTGAATTAAACCAAGGAGCCAGCTTCCTGTGAATAATCACCTTCTTTTTCAAGGGAGCTACATTGTCTAATGCAGAACGCAATGACGAAGTCATACCGTTTACAAAGACATCTATTTGTGAATTGGAAGAAACAACATTGCTGCTATCTGCAGGGCATTTCTGCAATACGGAGGATATTAAAAAGGGGACAGACTCTTTAAGTTTTGATACAGCATTATCCGATAAAGATCTACTATAATGGAACCCTCTTTTGGGGGTGGAGAACTCAGTTAGATTAAACTCAAATGTTATTAAAAAATGATCAGATAGGACAGGGTTGTGAGGAAATACTGTTAATTCTTCACAATCAATGCCATATGTCAGAACAAGGTCTAAAGTATGGAGCCGAGAGTGCGTCGGTTCATGCACATTTTGAGCAAAACCAATTGAATCTAGGATAGTTTTAAAGGCTACACTAAGGTTATCACATTCTGTGTCAACATGGATGTTAAAATCACCCACTATAATAGCCTTATCAGTATTTAACACCAAATCAGATAAGAAATCTGACAACTCATCCAAAAACTGAGTGTAAGGGCCTGGTGGACGATACAAAACAACAAACAGAAGAGGTTTTATTGCTTTGCAGCTTGGATGAGGGAAACTGAGGGTTAAATGTTCAAAAGAACTGTAGTTATTAATTGGCCTGGGACTAATTAATAAATCAGACTGAAAGATAGTTGCCACTCCTCCTCCTCTTCCCACAGATCTGGGAATGTGGAAATTTGAATAATTGGAGGGAGTTGACTCATTTATACTAACGTAGTCCTCTTGTAGCCAGGTTTCTGTGAGACAAAACAAATCAATCTGTTTATCAGAAATCAATTCATTAACTAACAAAGTCTTTGGAGGGAGAGACCTTATATTTAATAGACCACATTTAATTGTTTTATTTTTAGGTTCAAGGTGAACCGTATTGATTTTTATTAGGTTTTTATGATTTGTTCCTTTTAGATAAGTTTTTGATCTGTTAAGTTTTGGCCGTGGGAAAGACACCGTCTCAATAGGATAATGGATGGGTAACAGTACAGAAGCTGCAGAGAGGTGTGTTAAACTACGGCTCTGCTTCCTGGTCTGGACCCTGGATTGTCAGCATTTAGGAGGACTAATAAATCCGGCCAGATTTCTAGAAAGAAGAGCTGCACCATCCAAAGTAGGATGGATGCCGTCTCTCCGGATCAGACCAGGTTTTCCCCAGAAAGTTCTCCAGTTATCAATGTAGCCCACGTCGTTTTCAGGACACCACCTAGACAACCAGCGGTTGAATGATGACATGCGGCTAAACATGTCATCACTGGTCAAATCAGGCAGGGGACCAGAGAAAATTACGGAGTCCGACATTGCTTTAGCAAACTCACACACCGAAGCAACACCAACTTTAGTGACCTCCGATCGGCGTGATCGGGTGTCATTACCGCCAGCGTGAATAACAATCTTACTGTATTTACGCTTATCCTTAGCCAGCAGTTTTAGGTAAGATTCTATGTCGCCCGTTCTGGCCCCTGGCAGGCATTTAACTATGGTCCCTGGTGTCTCTAGTGCCACGTTTCTGACTATTGAGCTCCCAATAACCAGGATCGGCTTCTCAGCGGGTGTGTCGCTGAGTGGGGAAAATTTATTTGAAACGCAGACGGGTCGGTGGTGAACTGGGGGCTGAAATCTAGAGCTATGCTTCCTACGAACTGTCACCCAGCCGGCCTGCTTACCCGGCTGCTCGGGTGCTTCTGGAGGACCACTAAGTGAACTAACGCTAGGTCTATGTGGCTCCGCGCTAGCAGAGGGGCGGCTATCAGCTGGTCTTTCCATAGCACGGAGCCGGGATTCTAATTCTGACACCCTCGCCTCCAAAGCTACAAAAACACTACATTTATTACAAGTACCATTATCACTAAAGGAGGCAGAGGAATAGCTAAACATCTGACACAGAGAGCAGGAGATAAGGGGAGACTTAGTCAGAGACGGAGAAGCTGAAGTAATAGTAGGAGAGGAAGCCATTGTGGAGCTAAGGCTAGGCTAGGCTAAAGCTAGGCTAGCGCCCTTCTACCACGCCAAGAGAGCAAACCGTGAAACACGAGGAGTTCCCAAGCGTGATGTGCAGCAACAGAAAATGTTTTAAAAGTGCTTATGTGTTAGAAACAGATGTTACAGCAAAGAGATTAAAGATAAAAGCGAGAGAATCTGGAGCAACAAACCGTTGCTCACGCAGTGAAAACAGGAAGTGATACAATACGCCTTACCGCAAACAGGAAGTGACGTCAGTCAGAGTTTAATCAAGTAAATCAGAATCCCTCTTCAAGTAACTAAAAACAAGATATTCTAAGTTGCGGGAATTGTCACATTAGTTAGTCAAACTTAAATAATTGTGTTTAGAGTACACACAAAGTAAAGTTCACATGACATTACTTGGTTGTCTGAAATAATAATTCTGAGTAGTCTATACTAAGTCAGGAGTACATCTAAAGTTAATTGTCAAGTACAGCGCACAAAATGTCTTTAGTTACTTAAACTGAAGAGTAAGTATACTATACTAAACTGGGATTTGTAAATACAACATGCAATACCTATTCCACTGTACTTAGTTTTTTAAGTGCAATCGGTTTGCATGCTTTTTTTAAGTAAGGTTAACTAATCGGATTTTACAGTGTAGATTGTCGCTAATCTCTACAAAACAAAATTAAAACGCCACTAATAGCATGTTTTAAATTACATTACTACAACCAACAATAATAGTAATCAATGTGTCTTTAATTTTGCAGCAGTGATAAAAAAAATTTTGCATCTTTGTTTTAAATAAAATAAATGAAAGCATATTGTCTGTTTGTGTTTTGTATTTCCACGTAAATAAAATGAAATCATGGTATTTTTACTGTGAAAAAAAAACAAGTCCCAGAAAGGCCTTCATTAAATGTGTAAATCAGACGTAGAAGCACATATGTTTTCCACATTAAAAGGACTTGTTAAAAAGTGGATCTCATTGGTGTGATAAAGGTCGCAGGACATCCTCACGGATCCGTGCTGTGTGTTGAAATTCCTGTCTTGGAGGAGACTGCGAGCGGATCAACGCCCTGAGGAGGGAGGAGGGAGGAGGCCAGGAGAGATGAGGGTCATCCATCCCATTGGTGAGCCTTGAAAACGCGTTCCCTCCTAATTCTCTCTTGCAAGGTCTTCCAGCAGTGCCACAGCCACCGCGCAGCATTACACACAAGTGTCACCATGGCATTTAAATGCTTACAGCAACCACTGTGATTGCTTCACACCATGTTACAATTTATGTGCTAATCTGTGGTACGCATCACCTTGGTGATCATCGGGGGGGGGGACGAGATGGTAGAAAACGCTGATGAAATGTGCAGACTTGGATTTAAGATTTAAGTTGGCTTATGGGCCTTTTTTTTATTAATTTGAAAGGTCCTCATGCATAGTTGTGGCTCACTAGGGCAAGCATGAATAACACGCTTATGTTAAAGTCGATCCATGATTAAAGTATGCAATTCACCACTTTACCATGTGTGTCACCAATTTCCCCGTCTCCAAAGCAAGTGTATTCATGTGAGAGTTTGCATGAGGGGCCGCGCATTTTTACATCAGGTTTTTCTTTATAAATCGCTGCCTTTGCATGGAAAGGGATGTAGACAAGATTTAGTACCCCTCTCAAGTGTACGGAAGCTTTATAAATGAGACCCCAGATGATTTCTACAAAAAAACTCTACTTGACTGAGAATGTGTTTGCTCTTTTTCGTGACCATAAATGTGACAAACTCTCTGGTTTTTATTTTATTTGTAAAACTCCCAAGGGGGGGGGGGGGGGGGGGGGGGACCTTCATATCTACCATCTATACACAACATTACATAAAATGGTTCAAATTCATGTTCCAGCATGTTCATCCATCTCTTGATTTCCAAAGCTCGAAACTCCTTTGGTTTCTCTTCTGTTCAATATTTGGCTGCAGCTGAACTCAGATCGCTCATTACTACACAACCAACATTCAGAAATTCCTTAAAAATAATAACCCAGGAACAAAGCACAGTCAACATGGCAACATGTTGACAGTGAAATTTGTGATTTCTGTTTTATGTTGTAAAAATTGTTCTTCCTTTTATGCAGCTGCTCTTTTGTGCTGTGATAGGGTACAAATCATATGCCTCTTTTTGGCCAGGTCCAACTGAATTTCAATCGACCCACCAGGAGAAATAAGGTGTGAATAAAATGCAAATTGTAAATTAGGGTTTCTATAATCAGTAACAACAAAAAATAAAAATGTGTTTAAAGGGACAGTGTGTAACTTATTTGGCTTTCAATTAGCAAAAATCAAGTAATGGTTTCATAAATACATATTCTGTCCAAAAAAAAGTCTAAAAATATCACATGAAATATGAAAGCATTGTCATAGCTAAACATGAGTTGTTTATAAAAAAAAAAATATATATGGCAGTGCACCCAGTGGAAGACGGCATGTTGCGTGGCCATTTTTGATTACAGCAGCTGAAAGGGGACAAACCTGCTCGCATTAGACGTTCTATCTGTATATGAAGACGTGTTGTCAGTGGAGGAGGAGTATAAAACAAGCAAAGACGACCGTAGATCATTCTATTTGCTGTTTTCTGTGCAAATAGAAGACAATATAAACTCTTTGCCCAGTGAGAGGGAAAAGAAAGTAACCAAGAAAAGAAAAAAGAAGCAATAACCAGAAGAAAACGAGAATCTACATCGGAGTAGCTATTACCAGGTGGAGACAATTCATGAGGGAGCGGGGATTCAAAACGGAAGTTGCAAGCTTTCTGCTGGACCGGTAAGTTAATTCAATATAAAAGTGAAGTTTGTTTTGGCTTTATGTTAGAAAAAGGACAGTGTAGTCCAGCAACTACTCGTTCCTCCTGATAGAGATGGCTAGTTTGTTTGTTAGCCAACACTGGACAATGTTGAGATAATGACATTTATGACACTCAGCGGCTTCCGTAGTAGTTATGACACGCTTAACGGCCAGTAACCACGGCACGTTTCTTGGTCATTTGAAATTCATTTAGCGCACCACTAGGTGGAAGTACATCTTACACACTGGGGCTTTAAATATTCAAAAGTTTGAAAATGTTCAGCTCAGAATAGAAACAATCCTGTCTTCTCTTCCCTTCCCTTTTATCTCCTCTCTAAGGACCTTTCATTAAAATATAAGACCTAAGAGAGAAAAAGACCACATTAAGTCTCTTTAAAAGAGGTTTAAATGAATTACAGTTGGACAAAATTTACAGCTGCTCAATATAGACATAAACTAGTCACTGTAAAGTATGTCTGAGGACGGGCTTCTTCTGCCGTAAAGCAGAAGGATGAAACTTTTATCAGCTAAACTCTTTCAGAGAACATCCTGAATCCAGCGTCTGTTAGACCTTGATTAGCCTTTTCAAGCATGTCACCGTCGGCGCTCTCTCACTGTGACCCTTTTCATTTTGTCAGAACATTTCCAGCATATATTGTCAACAGCATACTCGCGGCAGCTCAGCAGTAATCAGTCGTCTTAAAATCTAAGGCCGAACCGAAGGAAATAAGCCGCTGCGGCAGCTGTTGGCGGCCTGGTGCACTCCTGTGAGCTTCAACGAGAAGAAGGTGAACTATTACAGAAATGGGCTAAAGGTTCTAGAGCGAGCGATCAGTCTGGCAGCATCTGGTAAGTGTCACACATCATCTCGACAGTGCTGTTTTTATAAGTGTACAGAAATCTCAGGGGAACTGCCAACATCGCCTCTGCAGCTGACATCAGCACATCCCCGGTGATCTACAGCCATGAGCCTTGTTTTCTTTAAAGGCCATGATTGCCTCCCCTTTAGAGTGAATAAGATCACATATGAATTTATTTCAGGGTAACCAACATACATGGCAGGTTCACTTGCCTCTAGAAGCTACTTAGTGTGCAGGCATGACTTTTCTGTCTTTGTTTTTGCCCTTTTGTAGATGGGAGCCGGTCCAATGTCTACCCCGCCTCTCGCCCGTTGACTACTGGTGATGCATGGTGAATTGGCAGGTGTAGAAAACATATGGGCGTACAATAAAGCAAAGTCTTGAGCTGTCCCCAATTAATTTATATTTTAGTATATTTTAGTGGTTTTGATCAATAGTACCCTCCACATTTATTGATTATTTCTGGTAAAGATGCATAAAAAACCTTAAAATAAAAATCCAACCTTCATTCTGTAGAGTAGAAAATTTAGCTTTGAGGTCTATTTTTATTTTATTTTTTACAATATCTCAATGCCACAATTAGTAGCACCCCAAATATTTTCCAAGTAGCAAATGGAATTGAAGCATTTGTGGCATAAATATGAATTGACAAAGAGGCCCTGTTCACCTAGCCATTAGAAATGTAAACATTTCCCTTTTATTGCTAATTTTATATGTATCTGTGTGCCTTCCATTTCCCTGTCATTTTACTGCTGATACACAAGGTTTTCTGCACAGAGGGACATATAAAGAGCTATTTTATTCAAAATGAGAAAGACAAGACTACAAATAATTCAAGTAAGACAGAGCTATGCTGTTTTTCAAAGGTCAAGAAATATCTACTCGGGAATGGCCACTTGCCGGAGCAATTTATAAAAATTTTAAAACAACTAGAACTGTGACAAAAAGGCTGAACAAGGGCCCATGTGAGGATAGCATGAGAGATTAAAAAACAAAAAAGGTTTGCATAAATGTTTCTTTGGACTTTGGCTGCTTTGTCCTTCTTCTGACCTGTATCTGACTAATTTCAGATCAACGGCCAACTCTGGTCATGTTCAGGTTGTCCAGAAAAACTGCCAAACTCAAATGATGATCATTGTTGCATTAGCTACGTTTACATGGACAAAAATATCAGGAATTTCTACCAGAGCAGATTTCATGGTTTTATCAAAAACTCCAAGTTGTCCCTGACCATCACACAACCCACACCATATTTGACTGTTTGCATAAAGTTATTTTTCTACAACACAGTGCTCGTTTTGCTCCATATGTAACAAGATACACTTCTTCTAAAAAGGTTTCACCTTTGTCTTGTCAGCCAACAGAAGATTTTTCCAAACATCTTGGGGATATCAGGATGTTTGTTGGACATCTGAAACGGATCTTAGTGAACTTTGTGATCAGAAGTGGTTTTGGCCTTGTGGACTCTTCCATGTATGCCATTTTGGCATACATGTATGCCATTTTGGCATACCTGAGTGAAATAGACTCTTTCTGAGTCTATTTCACTCAGGCAAATGAGGCCTGTCATGCTTTAGATGTTGCTCTGTGTTCTGTTGTTACCCTCCTGAATTAATTGTCGATGTGATCCTGAAGCAATTTTGCATTCCTGTCAAGGTTCACTCCACTGGTGGAGAATGAGTCCAAATGCCTTAGGACACGGCTTGTAACTTTGTCGACATTGATATAAATCATTTACTTTCTCATCTGTTTTCAATTTCTTTAGATCGGGCCATGATGTGTTGCTTTTTCAATTGATTTAGCCTACTTCACGTTGTCAAATAGGTTATATTTAAAAGTGATCTCTTGAGTCTACAGATAAGACAGAAATCCGGCCTGGGTGTGGCTAGTGAAATAATAAAATTCTATTTTCCCCAAAGGGCTAGGTTGGCTTGGATAGTTTTTTATTTTATTTTTTTTACCTTATGCCGATTGAAATGCATGTAAACGCTTGTCCCGATCAAGTTATTCTGAATGTGGAAAACTGACCTGAGTGCGCATGTGTGCCCCACATCAATGTGACGTTTTTCTGCTTAGAGTAATTGAAATATGTCGGGAAACAAAATTGTCTCTGCTCCTGATACAACCTTTTTATTCAAAACATTAAAAGAGCTCAAAATTTAGATTAATTCAGTAATGTTCAACCATGTTTCGAGCCTTCTTCTGTGGTTTTCTTTAAGGAAATTCGATAATAGATTTTATTTTATCTGAATGCATTTAACCTGATTGTAAAATTTTGTGCATGTAAACGTAGCTATAGTCACGTAACTAACATGTTAGCTGCAAACCAATTTTAAAAACCTCTAACCACAATTTTAACCCTTTGGTTTAGTTCAAGAGAGAAAAGCACAAAGGATGCCAACAAAATGATGAAACTTTCACTTCATAACTTTCATCTGAAAACGTGTGCTTGTACTAATACAGAAAAGTTTGGCTTCTTGCAAATGAATCCCTAGGCATTGAGACGGTTGCAATTTGAGCAGAGATCTTTATGTATGTTCCAATTCAGATTATCTGAATGAGGTTTCGTTTAGGGTTGTAAAGTAATTTGCATAGAAAATAACACACGCTGCTAAATGAATAAATAAAAATGCAGCGTGAATGATTTGTGATGCAGTGTAATTGTTGAGACGGAGAGAAAAAAAAAATCAGGATTTGCTGTCACACTGTGGTATTCTTAATGATCATCCTGACTCTTGACTATTAAGAGATATAAAGTCAGGAGACTAAACACAATGACAGCAGCTCCTTTAGATGCTGAAAAACACATTGGGAGGAACTAAAATAGAAGTATACAGTTAGAAATGTATTAATGACTCCCATTTAACCCACTGAAATGGTCAAACCTTAATTTCATCAAAGGGTAGCAGTTTCAATATGGTACCCTTGAGGAAATGCCTCAATTTCCGCTGGCTGCTGAGCACCATGCAGGGCAGCTCCATCTCCCATTAAATGTTGTTTCTTATTTGCAAACTGCTGAGGCAAAAGGAAGCTGTGAGTTTCAGCCTGTGTGTCAAATCCAGAACTGTCACGGGAGGATTTCAGGTTCATATCAATGATCCTTTGTTCCTCTCTTGAAGCTTTTCCTACTGCACACAAATTGATTCAGAGTCAATTTTAAGACTAATCCTAAATACTTCATAACTTAATATATGGCATATTGAAAGCTAGGGTAGCATGGCAGGAAGAAGCTTTAGATCTCAACTGCTGTGTGAAGTTTGCATGGTCTCCCTCTTGCAGTCTGCACTGCAGTCTTCCCCAATGCTGCAGAAACATGCATGTTACAATGCATCCTGAAAGTATTTACAGAGTTTCTATTGTTCCCTATTTTGCCATGTAACAGCCCTTATTCCAAAATAAAGTAGCCCTTTCCCCACAAAGCTGTACAAAAATACCCCATAATGACAAAATGTAAAATAGCCGTTTGCAAAATTAATATGAATAAAAGTAGACAACAAAAAAAGTAAGAAACCAAAAGTATCTATGGCCTTTACTTAGTGGAGCACGTTTGGAAGTAACCACAGTTTCCTGCCTTGTTGAGAATGATGCTACAAGTTTGGACAGTTTTACCAATTTTTCTTTGCAGAACCTCTCAGTCTGCATTCCTGTTGGAAGATGAACGAGTCTGAGGTCAGCAGCACTCTGTAGGAGGTTATCATCAAGCATGCCTCTCTACAAGTCATCCTTTCCTTGAAACTGACTAGTCATGCAGTGGCTGCTGCTGAAAACATGCCCACAACATAACGTTGCTCCCGAGATATTTCACTGTATTTAAAGGTATTGGCTAGGTAGGGATGGGTACCTTGACCTGCTGCTACTATTCCACTGTAATGTGCCTGCCTCTATAATGTTTCCATCTGTCTCTGTAATGCTTTTCTTACATCTGTAATGTTTTTTTTTTTGTATTGCCCTGCCTTTCACATTTAAACCGATAAGATACCCGATACCGGGGAATAAATGGTACCTATTTTTGGTACTTTTGTGTATTTATTTGGTAATAAATGTTAGTTCAATGATTACCCTTTTTCAATTCAATACATTTCTCAATATATAAACTTGTTTGAATCTACAAATAAATCTAATGCAATAGTTTATGAATTTTAATACACTGCCTGATTCCACATCACATAAAACACATTTTTACCAAAACAACAGTTATCAGAGACAAAGAGTGAATGATGTGAATAAGGGATTAAAAAGCTGTGTGAATCACATTCAGAGAATTATTTGAGTGCAACAGTTTACAGTTTGATGTATATTAAAAACATCATATTTTATCCCGCTTTGTAATCCAGGGCGGGAAACATTGTAATGTGGAAACGGAGTGGATCTCCTCTCTGCTGTCTTTTCTCTGACTGCAGGCGGGTTTCAGGATGCAGCAGCTGGATGTGAGACAGTGCTTGGAGAAGTGGGAAGGAGCTCACAGCAGAACTCGCCGCTCCCTCAAGACAATAACTACAGTCTGTGTTCCTGCAGGTATGATGCTAAATATTTAGGCCAGATCTCAATCTTTGTTTCATCAGACCAAAGAGTTATGTTTGCTTATTATTTTAGTAAATTAAATCTAAAGCTCCGAACAGCATTTTGACACACTGTTGTTGAATTTGTACGTGCCTGATCCAACTTTGTTATTTTGTTATTTGTTATTTTGGTTGAGTTCCTGTTATTCCAAAATTCTTCTTATAATATCACAAATAGTATACAACGGAATGTCTATTTGTATTTCCTGACTGGATTTATTGCACAGGTAACCTATCCTACCACACCATTCATTGAACTCTAGCAACACGTTCTTTCACAAATGAATGTGTTGCTAACCCTAACCCTATCAAGACAGCTTTAAGCACAGCTGTAACACCAAACTAACTGAACTTTAGGAATTGTGCAAAAGATATAGCATTATTGACTGATATTTTTAGATCTACTGAGGAGTATTGAGATCATGCCAAAACTACCACTACACCCATATTAGGTATCTTATTGCTAAAAAATTATTAGAAAAATATCTACCTTTTACAGCAGATCTTTTACAGCAGACAATGGGATCGCAAATACAGAAGGGCAACTGTTCTAAATATTATAAATCCAATAACAATAAATAATACAATAAGAACTTTGGAAAAGAACGTTTGGTCTGCAGCAATGTTTAGCTAAAACATTTATGTGAAAATAACATCTGCATAAAGAGAGAACCCAAGGTTATGCAGCAGAACATTGAATACAACATGATAATCAATGTTGTTTATACCCCTTTAAGCAGATTAGATGCTGTGGCAGAGATGACTACACTTCTCAATGACATCAAAATCTGTTGATAATGTCCTCACAGACGACCCTTTTAGATGTGATGTCATACACATGCATGCGAACCCTTCCAACATAATCCCCGACTGATTGATCGGTGAAACATTAACGTG
Source organism: Fundulus heteroclitus (assembly GCF_011125445.2). Taxonomy (NCBI): domain Eukaryota; kingdom Metazoa; phylum Chordata; class Actinopteri; order Cyprinodontiformes; family Fundulidae; genus Fundulus; species Fundulus heteroclitus. The sequence continues at coordinate 14,503,316 of NC_046380.1, read as the reverse complement.
TAAACAACAACAAACAAAATCTTTAATTAGTTTCTGTAGCAGGATGGCTGCATTTAAAAATTAACATCCTTTTACCACTCTGTACCCAAAAAAAAAATAAATCACTATAATCACAATTAGCAGTTTCAGTGAGCCGCAGCGCAGATGTGACAGTCAACTCAAACGGGCAGCAACATGAAGCAACTAACCCTGTTTGCAGGGAATACTCTGTGTGCCGCGCCTTCAGCGACGTGCAGGAAATGTGTGAAGAGACAGTTACAGGCACACAGCTAGATAGAAGATAGTTGGCTGTTATAAGTTCACATTCAGATCGCATTAGTTCTTTTCAGTCTTACTCCAGCATGTCGCTACATCACTGGAATACACTGTAAAGCAGTGGTGACAGTTGTAGGCTGCAGGGGCAAAATGACTCAGCTGGAGGTTAGATGCTTGGTGCACCAAATATTAGCTGCTTTCAGAGTCCTTTATTTGAAAACAATGTTCAAATCTGACTAAATGATATTTGTTTTTTCCACTATATTATATTCCACTACTACAGTGGATTGGCATTGTTTTAAAAGATTTAAAGTCATCTTGGCTACTGATCAAAAATACTGTCCAGCTAACACAAACAGCTTGCACAGACCAAGGCATCGGGGTTCCTACACAATTTCTCATGAAAATAAATGTCCTACTGTTTCAGACATCTCAGTCCTTACAGTGATTTTAGAATTTAAAATATGTGCATTCACATAAAACTTATTTCAGATATGTGTACAGAGGTCAGGGTGGGCCCATGGTGTCAGCAAAAAAAAAACAGAAACCGAAAGATAGCAAGGACACAAGGAAGGAAGGAAGGATTGAAGGAGGGGAAAATTAACACACACAGAAGGAAGAAAGAACAGATGGGTGGGATGTAGGACACAAGGAACAGAGGGAAAAAATGGAGGACCAAAGGAAAGAAATTAAGGAAGGATGAAAGAAAGGAAAGAAAGGACACAGGAAAGGAAATAAATACGGACACAATGGTAACAAGGGTTGAAGAAGGAAGGGTGTGGAAGGAAGGGAAGCAATAAGAACACGGCAAGGTAGGACACCAGGTGCATAGTCGGTCGGGTAGGAAGGAAGAAGAAAGGGTAGAAAGGAAGAAGAAAGACGGAAAGAAAGAAAGAAAGAAGAAAGAAAGAAAGAAGAAGAAAGAAAAAGAAAGGAAAGAAAGAAAGTCATGGGAGTGAGGACAGACAGAAAGAAAGGACATCGAAGGGACAGAACGAGTAAAATGATGGGACATCAGAGGGGTGAGGACAAGTATGTGGAGGAAGGAGGAGGAAGTAAGGGCCAATGGAGAAAAGTAAAGACACAAAGCTGAAGGGAAGGATACACATTTAAGTCATGTAATAGATAATAAAAGCTGAAAATACAAATATTTTGTGTACGTTTTTATTTTATTTTTCCCATAAAATTATTTTATTCTAACCCGGAAAATGCTGTAATTTAAAATACAGACTTTTTCCAGCCTTCTTGAAGCCCTGTGGAACAAGAACACAAAAAGTTAAACTTCATCTAAAAACTTTTGCTTTACTTTTTTTTACATTTTGATGTACTGGCAGTAAGTAAAACGAAGTTGGCAACATGCAGCAGGAATGTGGTTCATATCTGATTAAACACCCAGGGGGGGCCGAGCAGGCACACGTACAACAAACAAGTAAAAGTAAAAATGCAACGCAAAGCAACCATGGCAACTATCTTCCACCCTACAATCCAGAAACAGGCTGCTGAAATGTTATGCACGCCTTCCTGGCAGGTCCCATAAGCTCTTATCAAAGGGAGGAGATGGATCTGGATGAGATGCTTCCCAAAAGATAAAAGACACATCAACAAATAATGACGCAGGAAAAGAAGCCCGCCCTTTCCTTCCTGTTATCTTACAGAGCCTCCACAATGAGATCCGCTTGTGTGTATTCGGTCGTGTGCTGGAGAGGAGCCTCGTGTTAATTTGGGTCATAACTTCTCAGAGTGCTGATTATTGATAAGAGGTTATTAAACCTGTTCTGGGGCTCTGACATCAAACATAGGTGTTGTTTACTAGTGCATGTGAGCTGTATAATGTGTGCTTTCTTAAAACCATAAATCTGCAAAATTCGTTTGAGTATAAATGGCAAGAAAAAAAAAAAAAGGTAAAGATGATTCATTTCAGATTGGATGGAGAACTTCTAAATAACACAGACGATGAAACGCAGCCGTTAGACAGAATAAACAGATCTTGGTTTCACCCTCAACAGTTTTTACAGCAGAGTCCAACGGAGGAAGAGCACCAGACAGATATAGACATAGATTTTTAGGCAACGCTGCAGGGAAATGCGACCCAAATCCGATCTTTTTGCTCATATGCGACCCATTTCTGTCCTTTTCACGGCAATGTGAACAGCCCGATTCCGATCTTTACACCCCCCCCCAAAAAAATCAGCTTTCCGCTACTTCACATACATACGTGGTACTAATACGTATACATATCGGATATTTTTTAAAGCATCCGCAGTCTGAAAGGTCATGTCGCATTATATTTGTCTTTTCGCATCACTCTCCTGTCTCCTCACTACACATCCACACAGTATTAGCAGTTAGCTCTTCATAAAAGAACATCGTTAATAGCTGTGCTGCTTTTCTTCTTACCTTACTTCATCTGCTTAATATATTATCGGCTCTCATAATAACAAGGAGAGATGCCAGCCGGTCTCCGCAGTTTTTAATTTTTCAAGTTTTTTTTTTTTATAAACTTTATTGAACACTTCTAGAAATGGTTACATTCACCATTACTTCCGTAAACAGCGCGCTGCTGTGTGACGTCTCCTTCTGTTATCTGCGCATGCGGGTCACTTTGCGGTCTTCAATCATTCACACAGAAGAATATTTAACAGCAGTATGAACGGGCCACCTCAAAAAAATTTCTGATTTTCATCAAAAAAAAAAAAAATCAATACCTGCAGTGTGAACGTAGCCATAAATACCTGGACAGGTCGCCAGTCAACTCAAAGAGTAACAAAAAAGTTCCAGCAACTATGGAGTCTGTCGTAAGCAGTGAGGGTTTATAAAGTCTGACAGCTGTTGGGAGAAAGGATCTGCCAAATTGCTCCTTTGTGTATTTAGGGAGAGGCAGGACACCCACTGAAGGACATCTCCAGCTCTGCAACAGCTTCATGCATGTGGTGGGAGACATTGTCCAACAATTTATTTCTTTTTTTTTTTTCTTACTGGAATCCTTCTGTCGACCAGTACCTGCACTGGGTTGAAGGGGAATAAGAGGACAGAAGCTGCCTTTCTGATTAATTATCTAACATTTTCCCCTCACGGGATTAAGCTAGTGCTGCTGCTCATACAAACTATATCATAGAAGATGGCTGATGCCACCACCAATTAAAAAAAAAAAAGTCTTAAGGAAGCACCGGTGCGGGTAAAGTCTGCTCTGATCCCCCCCAGTAGAGAGCATCTGTTTTGTGACCTCTACTCTAGTTTACTGTTCAGGTGAACACCCAGATATTAGAAGAGTCCACTGTTGCAACCTCTGTTCCCTGGATGTGGTGACTCTGCGCCTCCCCCCACACTGATTAGGAGGCGGTTCCACCGGCACAGGTCCACAAAGTCCAATGTACGGTGTCTGTGATGAGGCTGATGGCAACCTGGGGAGTTGATGGAGAAGTCTGCAGTCTAGAGAATGAAAAGAAACGGTGCCAAGCACAGTTCCTGTGTCCTCAGGTACTGTGGGCTGCCAGTGAAGTAGTCCAGTATCCACAGTGACTAGTCGTGGTCCACTCCTGAAAGCCCCAGTGTTGTCTCAGCGGTCTTAGGCACTGGTATAAGGAGGGTCTTCCACAGCTGTGGTACTTTCCCAGCTTCAGGCTGTTAAACGTGTAAACCCATGATGTCACACCGCTGATCTGTGCAGCACCCTCAGGAGCTTAGAGCTGATGCCATCTGGACCTACAGCCTTTTGCACCCTGATCGTTCGTCACCTGAAAATGACGGCATGGTAAGGGGGGGGGCTGTAGGATGGCGGCCTTTAAAGCGTAGGGGGTGGGTTATGGCTGGGAGCTTAGAGGTGTGAAGAAGCCAACAGCCATGGAGTTTGGTTTGTATCCCGAAATTGTTTCAGGGTCTTCCAAACCCCCCCTGATTTTGTTCTTTTGCAGCTGGTCCTCCATCTTCTTTCCATGGCTGTTTTTTTTACCCTTCCTCTCAGCTCCTCATTGTTTCCTGATCCAAAGGCTTTTTTTCTTCTCCTTGAGAAGAGACTTTATTTCAGATTTATTTTTATTTTTTTTTGGAAAAACACTGTACCTTCACAAGGGGAACAGTGTTGGTCCACAGAGAAGTTACTGTAGTCTGTGACGCTGTCAAAACCTCTCTTAAAAGATATCTATTAACCTAACAATTCGTTTTTGCACTGTAGGAGGAGCTGGCGCACCTGAAGACACGCGCACACGCCGGGGAGAGAACCTGCAAAGCCCATGCAGAAAGTCCCCAGGCGGGTATTTGAACCCATGACCTCTTGCCGCAAGGCATGTTAAACATGTAAACATAGGAAACTTAATTTAACTCGTCTCAGAGTTCAAAGATCAAAGCCTGCGGTAGATCTCCGGTACACATTCACCGCTTATAATACCACAAATTTCTATATTTTGTTTTTAAAAAAAATAATAATTTCCAGATATATTTCCTGAATATTACTGTGTTGATGTAAAGTCTGGCAGATGATGGAGAGTGGCCTCAACTTTTGATGCACCAAACACTTTAAAGATTTTTTGAAATCATTGCAGGCCATAGCTACACTGAGTCTCTTCTCTACGCTGCCGAGTAACTGGGTTTGAGTGTTTCAGGGAAGATAATAGCAGGGATCTTATCTTTTTGGGTTTGGCTGAGGACCACTCAGCGAAATGGATTTCTCTTGAAAGCTCATGTCTTACACTCGCTGATCACTGATAATGGAGCATTGAGGATAAAGATTGTGAAATAGGATAGGGTTGTGAGTCGTCAGAAACAGAAGATTCCAAAGAAGAAACGTTCTTTGTTTTTCTTTATGCAATAATTTCACTTTACTTTTCTTTATAACAAGTAGAATGGTCACTGTATATATTAAAAATGATAGTAACTTTTATCTTCTTTATCCTCGGTTATTGTCATTGGATATTCATTTTACTAATTCATTCATTTCCAGCAACCACAATGTGAGGCAGTTAATGCATTAATGTTGCGTGCGATTTGTTTCGGACGTCAGAGGCCGGAAGGATGGGGAGCAATCAAGATGCAAATCGGACTGGGATTCACTTATTCTTATGGTGGCTAACTCCTACTTGCAACAGAAGCCAATAATAATGTACAGCATGTCTCCAACGTTAGTCGTTGCACCACAAAAAGAGTATGTTGACAGACAAATATCTTACAGCACAATCGGCACCATTGATTATAAGAGTTGCAGAAGTGCCAATAAATGGTTTATAATTATTTGCATCTTCACTTGTTCTATATGTTGGCTGCCGTATTGGATACTAAATTCGGGGGAACCTCGGTGACCTCTGGGCTTTCCCAATCAAAAATCAGGACCTTCTTCAAGCTTGGAAACGCTTGTAATGTGTAACTGCTACCACAAGGGAGAAGGAAATTGACCAGATGATGAAGAAGACCACCGACAAACTTTGTGCACGCGTTGTCATTAACAGACTGTTGTTAAAATATTGTCATTATTCGACCTTTTTTTAGAACTTGTAGCTTTCGTTTTATGAGTTTGATTTTAAAATCATAAACTTGGAATATCTGCGTATGGTTAGTGCAAAAGTTGGGTGGAAAAAAGCCCTATTTGAAAACAGCTTTTTTACTTACTCATGTTATCTTTGTCTGATATAAAACATTTGTTTGATTAGCGTAAAGATTTAAGCATTACAAAAAGCAAATACCTGGAGAAATATATGTTTAAATCAAAGCGTACTTCTTGTAGCCATTTCTTCCTTTATGAGGACCAGAAACCTCTGTCTTACGTGAATTGCACGTTAATGTTGGTAAATGTGAGATTTTTGTTATTTCTTTGAGCTTTAAAGTTTACTCAAATATTCAAACCTTGGAAAATAGTAACTCATATTTAATCTTTTTTTAAATCAATTAAGTGATAGACATGCGCGATGCAGTAGGTCGCATACAGAGGTTTCCTTCTGCCTTATTCATTTTTTCGCATATTTCCTCTTAATTACTTTAAAATCTTCTTGAAGAAAACTTACCTTGACCAAAATAGAAATTGCTCTGTTAATTAATTTCCCCCAATAAACATACATTTCCCTCCAACTGTGACCCTAAACAAACGTGAAGCTGATTTCCTACATGTTTACTTTAAACTTTTCTTTGTCTTTGGTCTTAACAGGTGGTTGAAAGTTGTGTTTTGCTGCTTGAGCTTCAGAGTCCAGCATTCTGGTATTTAAGGTCCGAGCCTTCCACCTGCATGAAGGAGCTGCAGCTGCTCCTGATCAGCAGCAGCAGGTATATGATGTCTGGACTTACTCTAAGAGATACGACTCTGGAGATTCACAGTTTGAACTTTCTCCTGTATAGTTCTGGCTATTTACCTTAAAGGGGAAATATCTGCTTTTCAATTCATCCTTTTCACATTGAAATGATTCTGTTGTGGGTTATATAAGTGGGACTGCAATGCTTTGGTCTGATTTCCTCATGAATTACCCCCACATTCCCTCTTTTTACTCCTGTTCTGAGTTGCATCTGAGAGAAACTCGTTTTGAGTGCTGTCTCTTTAAATCTAAAGGAGGAATTTCACACCAGTGTAATGTTCTGTTCTGGTTTATATTTATTATTTGGTTAAGTTTAGTTCTTTCCTGTTTTTTCTGTTCTGTTTAGGCTTATTTTATCTTTAGACTTGCCCTGTTTGCGCCTTGATTATTCCACCTGGTTTTGGTTAATTGGTCCCTCCCTGCTACCCTGTCTGCCCGCCTATTTAAACCTCTCGTTGTTTTCTGTTGTTGCTGGGACTTCACAATCACTCTCTCGTTTGCTGGTAAGAGCCCTCCTGTGTTTTGTTTGGCCTGCTCTTGTTGTCTGAGCCTGTCAGTTTTATGCCTGCACCATCATCTGCTGGATCCTGTCTGTTCGTCTGTCTAATTCCCTCACCTACCTTACAATAAACTCACAAAAGGATTACTTCTGCGTCTGGCTGAACTCTGGTTCATCTCCACACAAAACATTACAACCAGAGCGATCCACTCCACCCCATCTGGCCATTTTTGTAGTATTCTGGAAGACGATGAAATGAGCAACTGAACACTTTGACTTATCCACTGTAGCCTCAGCTTGGACTACAATATTGCTCTGAGAAATAAAAACGGTGGATTCGCGAGACTGGCATGCTGGAAGTCCATGACCTTGTTTAGAAGTTCTGCAGCGAATACTTTGACGTTATTGTTCAAAAAACTGTAATAGAAAACTGAACGGTCTTGAAAATACGACAGCACAAAAATATAAAGATATCTATGCAGCTGCTACACAGACTACATTCATATATTCTTCGTACACAACAAAATGTATTTAAGGGTTGAAAAAGAGGATTTTACATTATACGTCCACTTTAAAAAGGTGGCATTTTCACACAGTTATTTGTTTAAAATTTAAATTCATTATTCTATTCTAGACTGTCTCTGATATTTTGGTGGTCTTTTTGCAACAAGAATATTTTTCAAATTTGTCTACATAGTTTTTAAAAGGGCATCAAAGAAAAGATGATTCATCTCAAATTTACCGTTTATTTTCCTGACAATTATTTTTTTTCCTGTTTAGTGAGGACGCTCAGCTAATCTGCAAATCTGCTTGTGGCAACAACAACAGATTCACAAACTGTCTAATGATCCCACTTATGCTTCTGAAGCACCAGACTTTCTCCCAAATTGGCTTAAATTGATACTTCAAAGTAAGTATTGGAATAAATAAAATTGTCTACCAACTGATTCATCCACATGAACCATATGTATAAAGAGATCAAGATAAACAAATGAAATATCTAACTATTGATAGAGGTCATTATTGTAAAACTGAAACCCACTTCCAATCATTTGCTGTGATTTACTGCAAATAGGGAAAGGCTGATGTAGCGCACACAGTGATCAGTTCCCACAAAAGAGACGTCTTATTTTTGGAACAAACAAACAGCCCTAAACAGTGTCCGTGTATTATAGCTGCTCTGCAGGCAGAGTGGCTTTTTTTTCTGCATTCCTGTCAGCTGTGCAGAAAGTAGGCCGCTCGGCACGCACATGCACGGAGTTGGAGCTAAAATGACATTGGTTTTTAGTAGGACGATAGGAGAGAAAGATAGTGGGTATAATTAGCAGGAGTTATAATTATCACCCACAAGATGAGCCATTAGGAGCCTTTAATTGTATGTTATGCACCCCTAACAGATGTAGTTGGGCAGATGCTTGGGAAAGAGAAACTCTATACCCCCAAGAAATGGCAAAAGAATACAGCAGGATTTTATAAGGTTGATGTGTACAAATTGAAATACAGCAAATTAAACATTTCTCTTAACAAATTAGGGCAACTATTGGGATTGTCCAGCCGGGCCTGATGATGCCCACTGAAAATCTTTTACTACGTTGTTCTTGAACCAGTTTTGAATAATCAGAGGGTACGGAGTCATCATGCATTTGGAAGATTTTTTTCTTGTCATATTTGCAGAGGGCTTTGTAAACCAGTTTTGCATTCGTTCAAATTCCCCTTGCTTGAACCTGAATAAAGATTTAAGGTTAGCGGAAATCATACGGTGATATGCAGCAGCAGCAGCAACAACAGAGAGTGGCGGGATTGTGGTAACTTCCTCCTTTGTTCTCTATTAAGAGAAGAACAGCATCTTGTCGTTGATATCTTCTTAATCAAGAGCTATATTCCACTCTGTGTATAGCAGTCACTTTTAAAACGACAAATGCACTTAAACACTTGAGGTGACAAATGTGCCACTGAGGCTATCTTGAGCTTTTGGGGGGGAGATTATTTTAGGGTTTGTTGTTTGCATTGATTGACAGCTCCTCAGGGTGCAACCAGCTGTTCATCGCATCTAGCCCCCCCTGTCTTCACCCGTTTAGATTTGCAGGTTTGAATCACCCCCGTAAAGGTGGCAGGGAAGTGTATGCGTGTTATTTTCTGCATAAAAATATCCGAGTTTCTTTTTCAACATCCTCTCCGGTTCAAATGTTTACATTTGCTTTACTCTCCTCATAAATAATATCTTCAAGAGTTTCTGAGGTGTCAATACTTTCAAAAACCCAACTCACAGTTTTGAGGCGTTTTTAATATCGTCAATCTGAATTTTGTAGCTGCCCCTCTCTGGTCTGTCAGGGTCTAATCCTTATTGGATAATCCTAAATGGTTCGGCGGGATTTATAGCCGAGGGCTGTTCAATCACTTGGAGCAGGTGGACAGACTTTGGAAGATGTTACGAGGCGCTTTTAAAAAGGAGTGGGGGGAGCAGCAGGGTGCTGAACAAGCATTCAGGGCATTGTCAGCAGGGGATCAACCCCCGACTCACGCTGACATGCCTTTGGCAGGCCAGCAGCCAGACGGGGGGGCTTCAATCACCGTCAGTGATAAGATGGGGTCCCGCTGATAGATTTATCCACCACTCACTGGAAGTGGCCCCATTTCAACTAATGTTTCTTGTTCTAATATTTCTTCCTGTTTAGTATCGATCCATAATGATTCCTGGGAAGTTGAGTGGTGTTACGCTAGTTCAGTTCAAGAAGAAGAAGAAAGTCCTTTGTTCATTAGATGTACATTAAACCAAACTTTATCCTATAAAATTACTGATTTTAAAAAATTATAGTGGACCAAAGTAGATCAATTATCACTCAATACTGACCTGACCTCAGAACAGAAAGTATGTGATAGGATAGTAAATGTGTTTGTTCAGATGTTTCAAACAATAACAACTCTGGACAAACTCTTCTCTTCTTCCTCATCTGCAGCTGGTCCAAAATGCAGCAACCCGCCTGCTGTCCGGTGGAAAGGAGACGTGAGCCCATCGCTTCCATATTGATCTCCCCACAATGGCTGCTTGTGGGTTTTAGGATTGTTTTTAAGATTTTACTTTTTTTTAAATGCCCCCCTTATACTATAGGAGCTTTTACGGGTTCCCAGCAGAAATCTGAGGTCAGGTGATTTACCGCTTTTTGTGCTCCTTTGGACTCGTCTTGTGAGCCAAGGAGACAAAGCCTTCTCTGTTGTGGCGCCAAACTTTGGACTAATATTTTGCTCCCCGTTAGGATGGCCAATACAATAAATGAAATCCAATGCAATATTTCAGCATGTTTAGAGTTATTTATGCATAATTCACCAATAACACTACACTACTAAGACAAACTGATAT
>NC_046380.1:13953492-14145992 GCF_011125445.2 Fundulus heteroclitus | reverse complement strand
TAGATGCATAATGTATTAAATCTGTACAACAGATTGACCTATGGTACAATAAAGGCATAAATTGTTAAATGTTTGCTGTGGCATTCAGTTTTGGGTCACGGCTCAGTTGAACTTGTAACCAGTGGACATTTTGGCCTGCCGCCTTTACAGGATTGCGCTTACCCACTAGAGGGAACTCTTCGGTAAAACATCCATGCCAAACATCTGCCTTTTCCAAAACTGGACAGCTTTCTTGTTTGAAGTTGTTCAAGCGACTCACTAGGAAGCACTTTACCTTTTTTTTGGTAGGGCTTGGTCACACGCTCTTTTCTTTAAAGCCCTACATTTTACAGGCAAATGACCTGCTGGGGAAAAAAAAGGTGCGTGTTGAAGGATGCAATAACTGCTGGTTGATGAATCAGAGTTGAACTAAAGCTATCGTGTCTCTTTATTGATCAGCTTGTTTAACGTAGATACCCAATCACGTGGTTTAAACACGAAGTCAGCAACCCCAGTAATATTCTGCATGCTTTTATGAACACAAGAAAACCACATTTACCAATTCACAAACCAGGAGCCACATTTCACGTCGTCTTCTGACTCATCAAAGGAAGAGAAATACCTTATTGTGTAATTGTACCAATGTTTACTAGTAGTAAAAAAGGACGCTTTTGTCATTTGAGAAGATAAAAACAGGTCGTGCTGTAAGAAAGGACATTCTTTAAGCATTGAAAACCACACTGTTTTTTTTTTTCAAGCGTTTAATGCATTGGCATTCCTAAATGTCCAAGAAATGGAAAGTTTTTTTAATTCAAATGGATACTAAGAATCAACATTGCCAGGATTACAAATACAGTGCCTTGCAGAAATCTAAGAACCACCTAGAACTCTTTGACATTGTCATGTCAAAACAACAAGCATCAGTATTGTATGGGCTAGACCAACATATACTATTGCATTGTGAGGTGGAAAATGACACTATAAAGTGGGCCATGCATATTTTTTTTACTTCATTTAGGAGGAACACGGTTATTGGGACGGCTTACATATGCACGCCCCGCTTCTCAGACTCTTACAAAACTGTAACGCCATGTATCATTATTTTTTTCTTTTTACACTTATGTGTTAATTGTAAAAAATGTGACAAATTTAACACCCGTTCCAGGGTGTTAAATACTTTTGGAAGGCACCGTGGGCTTGGAAAAGTCAAAGTGATGTTCACCTTTAGGAGAAGACCTAAAAATAGTTGCTGCGCGCTGTAGATAAATTCACACTAGTTCTAAAAAAAAAAAAAAAAAAAAAAAAAAGTACAATAAATGTGATGCAAAAATATTTTACGGGTTTTAAGTTCATGAAACAAAATCCCATTTAACTGAAAGGGCAGAAGTTGAATTATTTTAAATCATGAGTGAAGTTTTGGTTTCCCTAAATGTAATTTATACCATTTCACGATCAGATTTCTTTTTTTAGACTTCCTTTTTTTTTTCTTCTTTTTTCCACATTTTAAGACAACCAAATTATTTTGAACACATTTTTCACACATAAAAAGATGGGCTAGTAGATTATTCTCTCCAGATTGCATACATCCACCGTGGGCATTTATAGATTTATTTAGAGGTTTAGATGAACAGTTATACGACAATACTTCAGTACATGTTAGGATAGTTGGGGGTGCATGTTTTTAGGTTTCTGTGGATTTTCTTTCCACACGGGGTTCAGAATTAGACACACAGACTCAAATGTGCACATAAATTAATACTGTGAATATATACCCATTTTTACTTCAACATGCACGCATGCTTCTTGAAGCTTTTGGAATAATTCTGTAAAGATTTCCAGCCACTTCGTGGGATTATTTTTAGTTTGCAAATACACGGCTTTTAAGCTTAGAGGAGGACTTTCAAGGCCATTTCAGAAGATCGTTAATAGCCCGGCTAAACCGTTCCAAAACCCCTTTTTTTAAAGTTCATGTTGGATCGTTGTCCTTCTGGAACGCTCAGCTGTGTCAAAATTTCAACAGGCGGGCTGTCACTATTGCTTCTGCTTTGAGAGATAGAACAGTATCACTGGCAGAGAAACATCCGCTCATCATGATGCTGCCACCATCATGCAATTCTACTGACTTTTTCCAGCGCTTTTAATATGTATCGGTAGTGCTTAACAAATAAATCTCATGTTTCTCTGTAATAAAGTGAATTGGTGAAAATAAATTGATAGAGGTATTGACCTCCATGCGTATCCTCTCCTAGAGCACTAATTGAGAAAGTTTACTGCACCACTCTTTAATAGGTTGAATTTACCTGTTTATAAGTTGTTTTTTTGTTGTTGTTGATGCATTGTCACTATAGTCACAACTCATTCTTGGAAAATGTTGCATATACAGACTGTATATGCGCAGTGTATTCCTTTCCGCCCATGTACCACGGCCTTTTAAGAAAAGTGAGAAACAGCACGGATGAAGTCTGCTGACGCCCGCACACATGCTGCTGCTGTTGCCGCCGTTTGGAGAGATTTAAATTGGTTTCTCAGCTTGGACCATAGACAATCTCCAATACGGCTGATGCCGGGGGAGATGAAAAGGCCTGCTTAGAAACTTAGTGTTAGCTTGCATCATTGACCGTGGATAGATGTCCTGTTTGAACACACAAATTTTAAGTCATTAATCCATTCATTGTTTGCAACAGTTTGTTTTGGGGGGGGGGGGTCACTGGGATTGACAGTCCATCACAGTAATTTTAACATAGTCTAGCATTGTTCCACCTGCTTTAAGCTCCTCAGCATGATGCTGCCACACCTATGGCTGACAGCTGGAACAGTGTTTCCTGTTCACAAGTCATAAACATCCATCCATCCATCCATCCAAACATATGGCTGATTATTTTCTTATTAGGAAGGCAATCTATCCATTTTCTAACATGCTTATCCCTATCGGGGTCGCGAGGGGTGCTGGTACGGGCTATGGCAGGGCAACACAGAAACCAACAGGACAACCATTCACAATCACACCTAAGGAGAATTTAGAGAGGCCAGTTAACCAAACAGTCATGTTTTTGGACCGTGGGAGAAAGCCGGAGTACCCGGAGAGAACCCACGCATGCAAACATGTAAACTCCCTGCAGAAAGACCCAGGGCAAGGGTAGGAATCGAACTCAGGCACTGTGCAGCCCATTACGAAGGCCAATAATTAATTCATTAAAATGAAGCAAATAAAACTGTAAACTAAATCTTTATATATATATATATATATATATATATATATATATATATATATATATATATATATATATATATATATATATATATAGTGGTTGTTTTGTAGAGAATAAATTCATATATTTAGCTTGCTAAAACAAAAACGTTTAAATGCTGTGTTTTACATTTTAGTCTGGGTGATTGAGCTATTCCAGCGTGTGTTTGTGTGTGTGTATGCCTCCTGTCGGCCCGTGTGTCATGCCCTTTTAAGAAAAACGAGAAACGGTCCGGGTGACGTCCGCTGCGCCCAGACGCCGCCGCCGCCGCCGCCACTGGAGGAGAACTCACGAGCTGACACTTGCGGAGCGGCGCGAGACAGCGGAGCCAGAGACGGTGAGTTGCGACGCTAAAAACTTTACCAGGCGCTAAACGCGGCCAGATAAGCGCTCCGGTAACAAAAAAAAAAAAAAGAAAAGTCGCGCCCTCCTGCGTGGCGTGGACGCTGGCAGGGGGCGGACACGACAAAGCCAGTGCGCTGCGCGTGCCTCGTTCCGTCGGGGCGAGAAGAGAAAAATTGTCTTCAAGTAAAAAACCGGAGCGAGCACTCCCCATTTTAGTCAAGGCCAAGCGGAAGGGCAGGTAACGTTAGCTATCGGCTTATGTCATTTCTATGGAAGGGGGGGAAAACGCGTTGTATTCGTGCCTGGTTAACAACCCGCCGTGCTCGGTTTGGCGTTTGAACTATTAAACGAGCCCGGGTGCCGGACATTTCTGACAGGCTGGCTGTGTTTTGGTAACACTCAGAGGAAAGGAATGTGTCGGCTGGTTAGCTCGGCTGCTAACGAGCCGCGGCTAACGGTGCGAGCAGCGGCCAGTTAAGCTGGCTAGTTAGCGGCATTTGGCTAACGAGCTTCATAACGGGACTTAGGCTTCATCGCCGTTCGCCCGAATCAAGGCTGTCCGTTACACTGATGTCGCCCTTAATTGCCCGGATCGAGCCTTTTAGTGTCGGCGGCGGGGGGGATTTAGCTGTAAGCGGGCTTACGGTTTAAGCAGAATTTGATTAATGTTGTGGTTTTAAAAAAAAAAAAATAATGAAAAAATACTGTTGTGATCACTGGAGATCGACTGTTTTTTTTTTCCAACGGCTCGACCGTTGGAAAAAACGTTACAGATTCATGGGGGAAGATTTGTTTGGTGTGTGACAACAGCTAGCTGACTAGCATCCCCGGTGAGGGCAGAAAACGCGTTTCCAGTGGCACCTGCATAATGTAGATTGCACGAAGCGTGGGAAAGTTGTACAGCGTCTAACATGCCGATTTTAGACACTTGGGCTCCTTGTAAAATAGCAGAAATCTAATGACCCAGTTTAACTTCCCCTTTTTTTTCTTCTTCTTCTTCTTCTTCTTCTCCCTTCTCTCTGAATAAATCAAACTATTATTAGGAAGCTTTTCAGATGAATCGCATCTGTTGGTGTCGAAATTCTTCTTTGATTGTACTCCCTTAAGTCAGATCTGGTCTGCAGCATCAACAAATTGCTTGCTAATAATAGACGTATCTTTTAAATGAATGTCTCGCCTATTACAAATTAAAGGTTCTTAAAGTAAAGCTCTTATCATTTCGCAGGTAAATACAGCTTGTTTCTTTTAAAAGGTTGCATAATAATCTCTGGGTTAGCTTCCTGTTGGGGTCCGGCACTGCTGAGTGGAAGAAGGGCTCCTTGGCTGTTGCTTTTACTTAGCTTATGCTCTAGTGTGGTGGATGCTAATTGTTTATAAAAACAACAACAACACAAATCTGTTTAAAAGTTGGCAGAGGGATCAGCCCGTCCACCTCTGCTAATCATGTGTTGTCGTTGTGTTGGCTACTGCTCAGCGGTGTTGTCAGAGCCACAGATTGCAGGGATTTAGCATGACCTGGAGTGATAAGCATATGCCGCAGCCGTAAGCAAATTAGGTAGAGTCACGGTGAGATGACCCGAGAGCTGCGGCGGCTTTCCCCCCCCCGTCCGAGCCCACGGTTTATGTTCGCAGGGTGTTTCAACGCCAGGAACCAGGGAAGTTGTCCACTGCGTCGTCGAGGCTGTGAAAAGCGGCCCGGAGAGGAGATCTCCGTCTGGGGAAGAGGCCTGTTGGGACCCAGCAGGGGAGGAAAGAGGCCGGAGACCGCTTCGTGTCTTGGATCTTTCGCTGGAAGAGCAACTGGATGAGTTAGTTGGTAGCTACTCCTTTTCCATCCTTTCAGCATAAAACTTCTTGTGCTTTGGAAAGAGGATGTGGTTACAGGTCAGTGCCCCAGACGCTCAGACGCACGCAGCTGACAGTTACAGGTCTTTGTCATGATCAAGCCACAGCAAAGCTCTTTGGTGCCTAGTTGCAGTTTTGCTCTGAGTCGTTTTTTTTACATTGATTGTAGTGGATCTGAAAGAAGAACGCGAGAGCTGCTTAATCACAATATCTTAAATGAGTCATTTTACTGGCTGATTTTAGGAAATGTGTGTAAATGAGTCTTCAATGAGGCAAAGTCTACTTCAGTGCTTCAAGTTTATGGGCAGATCAGAAATGCCTTGTCACTCAGGACGCTAGTCTTTTAGATACATAGGTGATCTATTTTAATTTGTTGCTGCTTTGAAAACACCACTTTCCTCTTTCTGAGCTATGTTTCCTCTGGTGTTAGTGGTGCGTTTTACTGGCTTGTAAATTCTCTCGTTCCTGGGGATTTTTATGAGGAAGAACAATGCAAGTAATTGGAGTAAATTACACACAGAGTTCAGTTAATTTACTTTAATTCCAATTAAAAGACTCAGTTAGGTAGACCTAACAACAGCAGAGCATTGTAAAATGTATGTCTTGCCCCATTATGCAATTATTAAACAAGGATATATATATATATATATATATATATTTTTTTTTACTTTCAATATTTATAGAGATGCATGAATTCCAGGATTGTCCAGCCTGCTGATTTCAATTTTCACAGATTTCCCATTTTCTGTTCTTAGCACACAAAGGAGCAAAAAATGTGCGACAGGTTTTTAAAACGGACATAAGAGTTTTGAATCTAAGAGAAAAAGAATGAACTGCAGGATTACCCCTATTATTGCATCAAGTGTATCCATAACCTATGTCTGATTTTTCATTGAACTCAGAAGATAAACATCACAGTATGTGCTGCAATTGCAGATTTGTTCAGTATTGGTTGGTGTGGGTTTTCTTTTAGTAATTTGTTTTGCGAACGTTATCTATGTTTGAAATAACCTCACATATAATCATTCTTTGCTGAAAAACAAATGTTCTGTCAGCTTGATCATTAATCAGTTTTTTTTTTCTGCCGTTAGCTGCGAGTTACTCCAGTTGATGTCATAGTTTTAGGTCTGTTTGAACCAGTGATGGGAACTGTGGTCTCTGTGGTAGTCATGAGTTACTGCGGGTTTCTCTGCGGCCACTGCCAAGTCAACAAACGTCTTTGCACCCTCAAACTTTCAGTCTCCTCTGCCCCCGTTTGTGGGAAGTGGGTTAAAAAGTTAGTGTGTGTTTGCAGCGGATGTCTGCATTTCCACCATCAGCTCTGTGGAGGTGAGATTCTGAGGACAGCTGCCAGTCACCCCATCCTGCTGAGTCAGTCAGAGCGACGGCTTCGCCATGGGCCGGCCGGCCGGCCTCAGCGCACCCGGAAATGTTTGGGCCTGGATGTCGAGAGTTAAAGCTGCGGAGTCTCCTCCTGTATTTCGTCGAGAGCCGTGTTCAGAGCGCGCTCTTGCTACCGAGCGCCACCTAATCCAGTTTCAAACCTTAGATGGACACATACCTTTCGCTTCGGCAGCGTGAGTCGACGCAGCGGAGTGCGTTTTCTGTGGCACGCGGCTCTCCCCCGCTCCTTATTTGCTGGGGTTACTACGAGAGCAGATGAGACGGCGCTAGTGTGTTTGTTTTGTTGGAGATGACTTTGTGTCATTGAGGTTACTGAGGAGAGCGCTCGGGTTGAAGAGGCTGTTGTCCTTAAATGGCTTCGCGTTTGTTTGTGTGGCGGTGAGACGTTCTCAGCAGGCAGATGAAAGACGTCAGCGCTCACAGGAGCCAGCGAGGGTTTTCCTGGTACGCAGGGTTCTATGCAGATGAAGATTCATCTGCATAGAAACACTTTTCACTCAGTTTTTTTTTTACCAGCTTTAAAGGACAGGTTTTATAAGGAGGTGGAGTATCGAGAAAAGGCTAAAAGAATATGAACTTGAGTTAATTGCGTCATCACATCAGGTATCCAGCTCGACTTCTTTACTTGAACATGTATTCATACCAGAAACTACCATTCTCAGGGTTTCTCACTTAATGGGCCTTTCCTCTCAGATTGATTTCAATCCCAAAACTTCGAAACCGTCTCCATACCCAAAGTTGAGCCGCACCGTTGGTCTTTCTTAAAAACTGATGATCTTATTGCAGAGACAGAGCGACAAGAGGAGAAATTGGCTTATTAATTTGCTGCTTGGGTTTCCATTTTTCCTCTTATTTTGTTTTTTGTTTCTTTTAGGTGAGTTGCATTTTTTTGCTGAAGTAAGCATAAAGTGACCACGTCAAAATCAGTTCTTCTTTTGGAAATACTTAAAGTCAGACTGGGAGCGTGCAGCCTAGACTAAACAAGAGCAACCTAAAGTGAAGCAGAGAGGCATTGTCAGGGTATATAAATGTCGGTCATCGGTCATAAATGCAATATTATTATTGGATGTCGATGTGTGGCCAAATTGTTATATCGGTCCCCAATTTTTCCTGTTTCAGGTCCTTTTTTAATTAAGGATAACACATTAGAGGAAAAAGTGTGCTGTATCTGTTTTGATCAGAAATTATTATTTTTTGTATCATCAGTTATCTCCCTAACATTAAGCCAATTTTTATTTATTTTTTTACTAGCCAGTCAAGCTAGTAAAAATGTTTATTTTTAAGCACTTCAAGAACAGCCTAGCTGACCAGATATATAAGCATTAAAACACAAATACAAGAAGACGCATAAAAGACGTTATTAAGCAGCCCGTACAAATAAAATGGGCCTCTCTCATGCTGGGTCAAAAGCCAGTGAAAATGATGAGTTTTTAGAGGAGACATGCAAATAAAGAGTGACGAGGCCGGTCTAATGTGCACTGGCAGTGGTTTCCGAAGCCTTGGAGCTGCCACAGAAAAAGCTGTGTCCCCTCTCAGCTTCCGCCGTGTCCTCGGCACATCCAGCTGGTCCTCTGACCTGAGTGAATGTCCTGAATATTTATAATGTTTGTAATAAACGCCTGATTTTGATGTCTATTGAATCAGGGAAAACAAGCATCATTTTTCTCCATCTGACCTACCAATCAGGGAAAATACCACCACTGTGGTCTCTGGTGTAAACCTTGGTTCATCTTTATTTAAGAGCAGACACAAATTTGCTATCATATGGTCCGTTCGTGGTTGCAAAACATCCTGCTGCTATGTACGCTTTCACTATTCATATTGTCTTAACTCTTCTGTACATATAATATGTCTATTTTGGTCTGCCATTACAGTCCTGACTAGGGCTGTGCATAGAAATCAATACAAATATTATTGATGTTTTTTAAAAACGGTTTAATATCGATATTCTGGCTTTCAATATTGACATACCTCCCAACCCCTAGGGGGCGTTATTACCATGCGCCATTACTGTTCAAGGCGAGGAAGTGCAAGTGAGACAAATTTGCGAAAATGGCCGACAGGATTTTAGAAGCGCCTTCGTCCCTAAAATCAGACGTTTGGGCACATTTTGGTTTCTGTGATACCTTAAATGCATTGAACCAAATGCACTTTATATTTTTGTTAATATATCAGTGTTCAATAAATTGAACATTAAATATAATATTTGGCTGTTTTTTTCTTTTATTTAATGACTTTGAGCATTAATTTGAAAGTAATAAATATCGATATTGGAGTCATATCAAACTGAGCTATATCGACAATCGTATCGAATCGGCTCATCCTAGATGATACCCAGCGAATGCATTGGCAAAAATAAAATCCTGACTTTTTAATTTAGTTTTTTCTTCCAAAAATTAAATCTTAAAAGTTTGGAAATTCTAATTAATCGATTAAACCGATTTATCGCTCAGCCCTCCTAATTGTAAACCTTGACTTGCTTGCATAGAAAAGTCGGGTATGTACCAGAGGCAAAGCAGTGAAATGATCTATACCTGCTGAAGTCCAGCTCTCTGTTGTAGCCTGAAGATCAGATGACATTCCTTAGTGGAGATTGGTCTCCTTTTAAACACATCTGTGCTTCTTCTGACTCCATGGTTAATAACCTCAGTGATGAAGAAAATGGCTAACTTTACGTCTTCTCACAGAAACAACTTCCATGCGCTTAGCGTTGTTGTCGGCGCAGCCTGCCAGCTCTTATGTGTAGTGCTTTCATTGATCAGAAAAATAGTGGATTTTCCAGTTTCCGAGCAGCCACTCACCAGCAATCTCCGTGGCCCGTCTCCACATCCGACTGATCGCTGAGGCAATTTACTTATTTCCAGTTAAGCACATTCACACTTTTTGCAAACCAAGTGCTCCTGTAAATTGCATTTTCAGTTTAGTTTCACTTGCAAAGATATATATATATATATAAAAAAAAACACATGAAAGAAGCAAGCATCTGGAATTTCCGTTCACTCTCATGAGGAGCAGGGATCCTCCATGACGGCCTCTGAGGTTGTCGCATTGTGATCAGTAACAGAGGAAACCCCTGACATCATCTGTCTTAACAAGGGTCAGTCTGCAGCCTCAAAACACGAACCGTGACATGCAGACAACTGACAAGTGAATCGTAGCCTGAATCTGGGAGTGACATTGTCTTTATGCCGTTTGTAAATGTGACGCGGTGCACACACTTCGACTCCGAGCTTGGGCGTTTACATGAAAGCACAGCCGGGCGTCTGCTCTTTTTCTTCTCCGTCCAGCCGCTCCTCCCTAATCGTGTGAGGAGAACTTCTCTTTGAGCGTTGAGGATTAGAGAGTATGAATTATTCACAGTTTCGGCTTTATATCCCTGATGGTCAATGCTTGTGAATATGGAGGTCTTTTGAGCTCCCCCCCCCCCCTGAGAGTTTTTAGATGTAGTGTGCTCCAGTGAGAGCGATGGAGCAGCAGGGGTTGATCTTGACTCCAGAAGGTCTTATGATTAGCAAAAATGTCTTATGGTATTATCGTAAGACATATCCATTATCAGGTGTGGGAAAGAGGTGGTTTTTGGGACTGGACCTTTTGTAATTGATAATTTTCACAGTCTAGATAATGATGAAAGAAGAAAAATGAAGTATGGAAAACGTTGCATTTAGGGACGCGCAGTGTGTCTGGGATTTATCATTATCACCGTATTGGTATTGGTCTCCTTAGTCCAACTGGGCCGATAACAGCTGTTTCCGATTGGCTTGTTTACATGACGCTGTTTGATTCTGATCGATTCTTTATTCTGATTACTTCCATCCATGTAAACGTAGCTGTAGATAGAGATGCAACCCAGGACTGGGGGTGTTCAAATTGTGGAGAGAAGAAATGTCAGTTGTGTGGTCGTTTAATGACTAAATTGCAGTTGCATTGAAATGTATATATTTATTACATTTTGGTTATTGACCATACCAAGTATAACACATTTTTAACACATTTGATTCTTGTTTTGTCTTTAAGTTATCACGTCCGAACTTAAAGTTTTTGTCTGTTTTGTTCCAAATATAAATGCAAGCTCAGTTAGAAAAGATGTTTGACCTCTAGAACCTCTTGGACCCTAGTTTTTATTTTAGAGTGACCCTTTGCTGGTTCAGGACCTGGGCAACTTGCTGTAATGGTTGAATTAATTCCCTTTTGCTAGCAGGAGATCCAGAAGATGAATGTGAGTTATGATGCAGGACTGATCTGAAGCGTACCAGCAAGTCTTCCGCTGAATGGCTCAAGACAACCAGAATATAGGTGTTAGAATGGCCTAGTCAAAGTCATGACTTAAATCTGATTGAGATGACTTTAAGTAGACTAATTGGGCTCGAAACCTTTCAATTTGGCTGACTTAAAACAATTCTGGAAAAGACAAAAAAACAAAGGGGGAAAAAAACACTGCTCTGAAACTCTGTTTTAAAGGCACATTTAGTTATCACAAGGGTTGGTTAGGATAGCTGTATCGATACATTAACTTTTGACAATTGCGTTTTGTTTTTACATATTTTTTGTCTCATATTAAAATTAGTTTTATCTGAAATGTGACAAAAGTAAAAAGAACAAATCTTTAAGGGCACTAATACTTTTTCTTAGCTCTACATGGTGCAGCTCTCTCTATTTTTAGACCTTTTAAGATGTTAGTAGTTGGAAAGTCTTGAATATGTGGTTAGATTAGGTGATAGAAAAGAACTTACAACTCTAACTCTGACCTAAAGCCACAGGAGATGAGGAATCAGAAATCCCCGCTTCGCCCAGTTACCAAACTAAAGCTCAGCCTCTCTGTGTGTCTTGTAACCAGACTTGTATTGACCTAGTTGGCCGATTCTCACACCGCTGTGTGCCAGCGACATCAGGCCTCTACGTCCCTTAAAGGACTGTTCTGGTGATTTCACAATTTCCTCCGATCTTAGATTCCACCTTCGCTCAGCTGGCTCCTTTCAGTTTAAACGGGAGACAGACGGCGTATTACTCCGCCGCACCACAAGTGTGTAGACGACCAGCGTTTCTGACAGCAGGGCGTGTTTCTGTGTGAGCGCCAGATGATTGGGTCATTGGAGGAATATCGGCCTGATTTGTGTCCCCCCCCCCCCCGAACTCATTCACCACAGCTGGTTTGTGTTAGGGAAGGATCACATAGTCTTCACCTCCTCCACCCTGAATCAGCTCCCCTCCTGGATGTTCCCTCCATTGTTTTGTTTCTTTTTGTCCAGAACTTCCAGGAATGACCAGAATCTTTGCTCTCCGGAAAAGAAAAACAGATCATTTTTCTCTCTTTTTATTTTTTTTTTTTCTGTGAACAGATCTTGCTCCCGTGTTTAGTTTCCTTCAGGTCTAACATTTCTTCATTTTTGTGTTCTTTTTTTTTTTTTTTTTTTTGCTTCTCCTTGTCTCTCAACTGCAGACTGTTGGGCTCTCCACTGAAGCGATCCCGCCATGCGTGAATACAAGCTAGTGGTTTTAGGCTCTGGAGGTGTGGGCAAGTCTGCTTTGGTGAGTATTCTCTCCCGGTGTCCTTCCTGTTTACGCAGCCCCTCACTCCGCTCTGGGGGTGCTTCCTAAAGACTTTGCAGATGTTTGCCAATAAAACAGCATGGCATTTTGACAACGCTTAAAGGAAGCAAGCGATAAAAGGACGCGATGGAGATCCTTTATAATTAAGAGGAAAAAATAGAATTTCCTTTTATTTTGGGTTTTCTGGCTTCATTTGCAGACGTTTGGCTGTTTTTTTGTTGTTGGCTGAAATGAAACAGCTGTGCCGACTTTTAAACTTGAAGTGGATCTGCAGAATTTTAACTAACCAAGCGCATTTTCCTGCCTCTACACCGTCGCTTTAAGAGCATCCGTTCGTGTAAAATGGTGCGTGCTTGGCTAACCAGCCAGGTGTCAGGGTCGGGGTTAATTCCTTGAACTGCCTGGATTAGGATGTTTACAGGTGAACCTGGTCAGCCCATTGGCGCAAACCTACCACAAATCACAAGGTTTGGTCTCTAATGTACATGTCGTCACGTGTCGGTAAATTTAGCGCCCCTGCCGTTGGGAGTTTCTCTAAACGTGCAATGAGCTGAACAGCTTCCACCTTCAGGAGCCGCCCCGTGTAGTCGTGATGATTATGTGAGAAGTGAACCGGGAGACGTGGGGTTTGACATTGTTTTTTATGTGTCATCTTTTGCAGACAGTTCAGTTTGTACAGGGAATCTTTGTGGAAAAATATGACCCTACAATAGAAGACTCGTACAGAAAGGTGAGTGTCTTCCGAGGAGCCGGGGGTGTCGGGCTGATTGGTCGCAGCTGCTCTGCAGGTTCACATCGCCAGCTTGTTTTGAATTGATGAAGGCATGTGCTTGTTTAAGCGAATGTATGCCCCCAATGACCCCAAACTGAGCTTGCACTGTTGCTATGCTTTGTGTTGTTACAGCAAGTGGAGGTAGACGGGCAGCAATGTATGCTTGAAATTCTCGACACAGCCGGCACAGTAAGTCAGCGTCTTTCCAATCAACAACCGCCTTTGCTTTAAGTACTGAATGCATTTATTAAACAAGGTCATTGAAGATAATTAAGAAGATAAATTCACTGAGAGCTAAGATTGTATGTGAACATTTAACTGGAATGTCTGGATTCTTAAAAAAAAAAAAGTGCTAAAGTAGAGAAAAGTCTGATGGCTATTTTAATGAACTTCCAAAAATACAAACTGCTTCAGGCAAACAAACCAATTATTACTTTAGCAGTTTTGACGAGTGCAAGTAAAGCCTCGACTAAATGCTCCAGTAACTCTTAAAAGCCGGTTTGTTCGGACACCGGACTGTTCTGAAGGCAGACGATTGGGTAAGTGCTAACCGATTTCCCCGCTTTGGGAGTTCTCGTATCTTGTTGTCGGCGCATCTTCTTGGCAGAAAATTTTTTTTTTCTTTGTGGTGTCTGGAAAGTGTTGTGTAATAGGTTAGAAATAATAAAAAAAAAACATAGCAGTGGTTAATGCGGGGAAGCAGAAGTTTTGCTGTATTTATTTTTGTAGACATATCAGGAATTCTGCACTTTCACACGAAGAGCGAAAGTATATAAGGCCTGATCAAGTGTTTATTTTCAGGGCACCTAAATGGAGAAATTTCTTGTTGCTTCGGGTTAAGTTGGAGAAGCTGTGAAGGCAGAGAACTTAAATTGTGTTGCGTGTTGTACCGACAGACCAAGGAAAACCAAACTGGCTGAACTCTGAAGCCTTGTGGGGGTTTCATTTAAGCAGCGCACCTTTTTCCAGCCCACACGATTTGCACATTTTTTTTTTTTAGATCAGTTTCAAGCCACAGAAATATACACTGCAAAAAGGAACTAAAACTAAGTACAGTTTCCTTGAAATTAGTGCATTTGTCCTTTATTTCAGCAGGTAATTAAGATTATCTGCTAATGGAATAAGAGTTTGGTACTTAAAATAGGATTAACTCATCTTCATTTTATTTCAAGTGCAGCATATCCAATTATCTTATTTTAGGGGTTAAACTCCTCGCTCCATTAGCAGATCATCTTATTTACCAGCCCAAATTAAGGTCAAATACACTCATTTCAAGAAAATTGTACTTACCTTAAGTTCCCTTTTTGCAGTGATTGATCTACCTTTCCTTTTAATTCAGTTCTAAAAGATCAGTGTATGATTTTAGCCCTATTCTCTCTTCTTAAGTAAGATAATGGCAAAAATATCCATTGATGCTGTAATCAGATGCTTGTATGTCATTTAAGTTGATATCTGTGAACTCATTTTCTGACAAACAGTCCATAACTCAGATTTTAAGTGTTTAAACCAGGTGCACCTGTGTTTTTCTGTTTTAAATTATGCACTAAATTATCATAATTAAATGGTATGTGTAAGTGAACCTTTGTCTCATTTGTCAAAACAAACTATTATTGGCACATCTTGGAGCACAACAGCCCTCAACGTCTGAGAGATTCAATGATGAATGTCATGTTGGGTGAACCAAAAAGCAAACATGTACTCATTCCAATCCAACTGTGGCAGATTATAAAGCAAATGTTGGGCCACGGTGCGGTGGGAACCACACGCTTGCTGACTTGATCGCAAACATAAAACTTTACAGGCAACATCAGCAAATGTGTACGCTACTTCCTGAAAACACAAGGAGGGAATCTAACTGATGAATATGCAGAGCGGGCAGAAATGTCATCGTCTGACTTCACTTTTAGGCCAAGTTGGTCGCACAAACAGAGTTTAATTATAATGACTGGTGGAAATAACACAAATTGAGCACAGTGCGTTTTGTTTTCTCAATGTTATGCTATACAATCGTATGTTATTCTTCTTAGCTGCATTGCAAGAATTGATCCATTGGCAGTGAACGATCCCAGGGCATTCCGGTCTTTAATTAGCAGCAATTAAGATTCCTGAGGAAATTCAGCGGCCATGGGAAAGGGGAGATAAAAATTCAACATGAATGATTTGCTGAGTTTGTTTTTTGCTGAATGCCGATTCTTTAAGAGGAAGAAACAGTTGGGATTGTTTGTGGGCCTTTTTATGTAAAAAAATAAAATAAAAAATGCAGTTTATTGCAAAACGTGGAACCAGCAGAGAGTGAGTACAGCCTAAAATGATATACCCTATTATTTACACCTCTTATTTAAAGATCCAGAGCTGGTCATTTCGGCATTGTCACAAAAATGTAAATGTGTTTTTAAACCCGTGTTTAAACGGGTCCTGCACGGCGAACTTTGTGCAGGACAGAGCTCATTGCCTTTCTTCGTGTCTTCTTATTTTCCACGTATAGGAACAGTTCACAGCAATGAGAGACTTGTACATGAAAAATGGCCAAGGCTTCGCTCTCGTATACTCCATCACAGCACAGTCTACCTTCAATGACCTCCAAGACCTGAGAGAACAGATTCTACGGGTAAAGGACACGGAGGATGTGAGTATATTTAAAGCACATGGATGCTTGCATGAGCTCTCCCCGATTCCTCTAATACGTTTATAGTGGCCCAGTTCCCCGGGGTCAGCTACGTGGATGAGATGTTTGGATGAGTTGGACGGTTTTTAACTGAGACCAGTAACACTGATGGTCACTTGAGGGAAAAATCCTGCAACAGTTGTCTATTTCTGTCCCCTAGCGCCTTCCTTCCTCTTCATATTGCCACATACAGTGTGTTCTTTCTCTTTCAAGCCTGCCCCATGACTTGGATGTGTAACTGTGAGAAGAGCAAAGGAAAGGAAAGGAAGAGAGAGAGAGGGGGGGGGGGGGGGGGGTAAAAAAAAAAGAAAAAAAGAGGATGTGTCATCTCGTTATTTTTCAAATTTACTCTTTGTCAGCAGCACATTTCTATCTCTCAGTATCTCTGGCAAATTTCGAGGCCATTGCTGTGAGTAAGCCCTCCGTCCCCTTTCTGGTGGAGCAGATAATGCGTCAGCAGGATCTAAGATGCCCTTTTTTGGTGATCTCTGGAAGGAGCGCATGTTACCATAACCCTCTTTCTTGCTCTGTCCTCCCCCTTCTCTCTCTCTCTCTCTTCCCTCGGCCCTAGATCCGCAGTAGCTTAAGCTCCATACGTTTTCTTCCCCCCCCTTCTGTATTTCTACCAATGTAAGGTTAAATGTTCCCCATTTAGCCTACTAGTTGGTAACCCCCACCCCTAAGGTCTCACATTTGTTTGCCACTCAGTGATTGAACTGTTGGAGATGATGTGCATAGAAAGTCCCATCTCAGGATTGTGAGGCTGTGGCGCTTCATTAGTAGCCTCTGTGGTTTTGGATTGAAGGCTAGCAGATGGATTGCAGGATCAGTGGCTCACAATAAAAGCAGTTCTGCTTCCCTTTTGTCCTGGAAGGCTGTTTTCTGCTAATATAGACTCCTCCGGTTTCAGCAGTCCTCACTTATCTTGTTGTTAAGTCCCACTCAACAACAAGGTGATTTAAGCCTTTTCCTGACATCTGCGCGTCTCTCCCCACACCGTTCAGGAATGCACAACCTGAAGGAAACGTTCAGCATATTTTCTCCTAATCACCCAAAAGGCAAAAGGTTTTTCTTATTTGGAGAAGCGTGAAGGCAAAGTACGCGTTAGCCGCAGCGGCTGTTCTCATTTTCAGCTCTGCCTCGCACCATTTACTTCAAACACGGCAAAAATGTTCACGTGCACTTATTGCCAAGCCCAATCAGGAGCTTTTTTTTTTTTTTAAATGTGCCTCGAACAAAGCGAATCCACATTTCAGCCCTTTAACAGAGCTAATTCAACAGAGGCGAAAAATAAAGTGAGCCACCACCAGCGTGTTAAAAGCTGGCTTCCTTTTTACTTCCTCTGGCAGCCGTTATGTAACAGAGGTCTTATGACTTCTCCAGGCCATCTCTGCTTGTGTGACTAGCCCGGTACTAACTCAGCGCTTGTGACTCACTGCAGCCCGATGTTTAGCGTGCCTCTCTCAGTTAGACAGGACCTGTCTGTAGCATGTCGACGGCGTCAGCTTCTGTGAATTCTTCAGTTAGGTCTAACGTGGGCTTGTGTTCCGCTGACGCCAAACCTTTTCTCCCTTTTCCGCATACCTCCGTCCTTCCACTCAGGTTGGGTTTCGTTTTTGGCCCAGCCTGGGGAGGGCATACCGCCGGTTCTCCCAGGACCCCTGGGAGAAATGTCGCTCGGCGGCTCCGAGGGGCTTGTTTGGGTATCAAAGATCAAGCGGCAACCTCTGCAGGGTTAATCTAAACATCGAGGCTTCCTGTCGCCTGCCGGTCACAGAGTGAGAAAGAGGGAGGAGAAATGCATCGCCTGGTTTTACTTTGTGTCATGATGCGTTAGCTAGGTATCACCATTAAGAAAAACGTCTAAACTGCGTGTTGCACCAGTTTAGACGTTTCTGCACCAGAAGAAGGTAGTGATGGGGAGGTTTTCCCAGGCAGATTCATTTTTTTCCTTGTGTACCGACCAGAAATAGATTTCCTCTGCTCATATTTTATTGGCGTCTCATCCACTGCATGCAGAGCTTTCCACTTGCTGATTGTTTGCTGAGAGGGACCACAAACAGGAATATCCTGCGAGCTGTGTAACAGAAGCTGAAGTCCTCCCCTCATTTAACTGCTGAACCCTTTTCTGTAGACACGGCGCATCGGTTTAGCTGTGAAAACCCTGTGTTGTAGCCCACAGGCCAGGAGAAGTACACAGGACAGTCCCGCACTATCCCTTTAATTCCTGAGAGCAGCTGGAGCATGGAATCCAGCTGAAGTGTTCGAAAACATTCAGGAAGGAAAGCGATGTTATCCCTGCTGGGCGGGGCTGCCTCGTCTTCCTCCGGGCCGGCATTCTCCCTAGATAGCCAGTCAGGAAACATCAGGCAGGATGAGACGTATCCCGACACCCTTACTGAATATCTGCCCGTAAAGTTTTCTCTTCCCCTCCAGACAGTTTTGTTCTCGGCAACGGATTGAAATGCAAAAAAGGAAGAAGTGCTCCGTGTTTGGGAGATTCCACACTGAGCTGCATTTCTCCGTGTTGGTTTATTTTAAGTCGAGACATTCTTTCATTTTCGAAGAAACTTTGTTAAAAGCAAGGAACTGCTAAAATAAGTTTAGAAAATCTCCAGAGTTGCCAGGTTTCTGCTTTTACTGATGAATTAAGGCCTCTCTCTTATTTGAATCTAAATTAAAGAGAAGCAATGCTAGAAAACATGTAAAATGTACTATTTGTAGATTTGTAATACTTAGTTTTGTTAAATACTTGTCAACATTCATGGCAGAGGCTGAAAAAAACATCTCTAAACCGTTTTCTTCTTGTTCTAGTAGAGAGAAGGAATAATTTTGGAGTTTGTTTGATCCCGGCCAGGCATGGACTGGTTACTGCTACCAAGGTTTTAAAAAGATTAAAACAACTTTCCAACATACTGCTTCTAGGGTTTAGTTAGAGTCTAGGAAAAGTGCCAAAATGGCCGCAGTCTTCTCCAGCTTTATGATTCGTAAACCAATGCAGTGCCGACCCTCCCCCACCTGTTGCTATGACCCGGTCAGCTGGTTGAAAAGAGTTGCAAACGATAAAACCACATTTTGCCCTTTAGCTGTCGAAGAAAGCAAGCAAGGATAGCAATAATGCAGTAAAACAAGTTTCTGAGCGACGTTTTAAAACTGATGACTCCATGTGGGCGGATAACCCAACTAATTAAACAGCTACTATCAGCTTGTTTTATGATGATAGCAGTTTTTATATAGACTATAAGGCCAGATGCCCGTTAGAGACGGTAGCGCACCAAAAAAATAAAATAAGAAATTGTCATTTGTGCCTTGACCAATTTCTCTGTTTTTATATGGTAAAACCAGCACCGATCGCAGATAGACACGATGTTTTTAAGAATGCAGTATTTCCACCGTCAACCATTCCCTCTCTGCATATGCGTCCTATTTTCGGCCTTAATGCCCCCCACCTGATGGATGCTGGCGCTCACAGAGAATGGTGGGGTTTTCAAATAAAAGAAAACTTTGGCCCTCTCAGTTTGTTATGGCGATTGTACTAAAACAACAATTTCCCTCTGGGATTATTAAAGTATTTCTGATTCTGATTAATCATAATAATAACCTGTGGATTTCCAGAAGCATCACAGTGGCATATCTTTCTTAAGAGGTGCACTCGTAATTGTGACTGTAGAAATGTATTTTAGTAGCAGTAGGAATAATTCTTGTTTTTCAGCTTTCAATAATACATTTTATGTGAATGTGTTGTTTTAAATAATGTTAATGTAGTTTTATTTTTACTTAAGGTTATTTTACCCTGGGAATGTCAGAACTGGCTCATGCCTAATCCTAACAACATCACACCAAATTTTGCTGAGATATATAGAAACTGGTCATTTTTTCTTCAGTCTTATATTTTTTTCTGTTTTCTTAGATTTTTACTGTTTGTTTTATTTAATCCAATGTCTCTGACTCCACGCCAAGATACAGATTACATTTGGACTTTGAATTGTTTAATGGTATTTTAATGTTTTTTTTATTCTTTTTGTTGTTTTTTTGCACCCCAAATACTTAGCAATTGCATTTTTTCTTGTATCTCTAGCCACTATATAGCCCCTAAATAGTGTTTGAAGTTTGTTTCACCAATGAGAGAAAGGCTTTAATTTAAAATGCGGGCGTCCGCTTGTTCTGCACAGAAACCAGGATGTCACAGTTTCTGTTGTCATTTCTTTCTCCAGCAGCAACAATATGTTCACATATTCTTCCACTGGTTGAAAACTAACGTTGATAAAGAGTGACGGACATATTTGGTCCCAGCCTTCATATTATATAGCCGAGTGTTAATGCAAAGCTCTAGTGCTGCATGTGTCTTACATCACGTTCTTTCCATTTTGATCCAGATTCTTGTATTGAACCCCCCTGTAATGCAGTTACAGTAAAAAATGTGATGAGTGGATTTATATCCTTCATGATGTGCACTACAGCTGTCCTCGCCCAACAAGAACCTTGGGCCATATTTACAGATCAGAAGGTTGTCATTAAAAATGCATACATGTTGTCTATAGGTCTTAAATTAGCCTGTTGAAGGACAGGTTTGGGCCGTGAAATGGAGAGTAACACAAACGGCTGACCAAATCTTCAAAGTTCTAATAGATCTGGTGTCTAATAACAATAAATGGGTTTGTTCTTCTCTCCCCCAGGTGCCGATGATACTGGTAGGGAACAAGTGTGACTTGGAAGACGAACGTGTGGTGGGGAAGGAGCAGGGCCAGAACCTGGCCAGACAGTGGAACAACTGTGCCTTTTTAGAGTCCTCTGCTAAGTCAAAGATCAACGTCCTTGATGTGAGTACAGAAAGAAGAACAGAGCCCTGCGGGCATACCACTGACACACATTTACCAACATGTTGCAGTTATTGCATAGGAAATAATGTCCTTGGTTGTAGTTTTTATTGTTGCAGCTTAGATGCTGTGGGGAAGGATGTTCTCATAAAGAGATTTCCATTTGAAAGGCGCATGGTCTAAAGTTTTATGTTGGGTCATCGAGGGAAATACTCACATAGACCCACTAACACTGCGCACACACTTTATGCATTACTTTGCAATCAACTTTTTTCTTGTTGCCTCTTCACAATGAGCAAGCTTCACTTAGAAATGTTGTACATGGAATTCAGCTGTTCTTACTGGGCAGGCAGTTTTCTCTTTGTAAAGGAAACCGCCTGCCCAGATGCATTGTGGGCAGATACAGTGGCACCTCTGGCTGTAGTTATGCTGAGCTCCAACATCTCTCTTCATCTTATCGCCACATAAATCACTGAATGAAAACTAATTAAAAACAATAAATCAAGTAAAAGAAAATGACCAACAACCCACATTGTGAAAAATGAGAGGAATATAATGTTTTCTTATCTTTCCTGTATATGTTCAAATCTGAAATAAATCCAGATCTGTGCTTCCAACCTTAAACAAGCCTTGAATAACCGCTCCATGTTCAGTTGTCTTCAAGGAGATCTTTCTAACGAGGCTTCATGTCACTCCGTCAAGGTGCAGCACTTTGCCGGGGCCGCTGAGCCTTATGGAGATTTTCACCAGTGAAACCAAATAATGAGTTTCTGTCCACTTTCTGCCTGCTCTCTCTCAGATCTTCTACGACCTGGTCAGACAGATAAATAGGAAAACACCAGTGGAAAAGAAGAAGGCAAAAAAGAAATCCAACTGTGTCCTGCTTTAAAGACCCCCCCCTCAGCCCCTGCAGCAGCTCTGAGCCAGGTCAGTGTGTGTTGACACAGAATTTGTGTTGAAAAACTCAGGTGCTTCAAGTCTTCATGAGTTTGTGATTCATAGTCGAGTCTGTGAGGCTAATTATGGTCCATTAGTGTTATCGTCCTGCAATCACACGACGAAGCCGATTGCATCAGTTCTCATCAATCATTTATCATTCTGTCTTTAAGGTTTCTCTGCTGCAACTAACTCTTTCAATTTATTTGAATTGTACAAGAGAAGCAGTTCACTGAATGATCGCCCCCTGTTGGTAGCCGAGGGTACAACAATGGTTTAAAATGGCAAAAACGGTTCCGACAATTATTTCTAAAAGACTAAAGCAGATTAAGACCATGTTTATGACGATAATTTCGTGTAATGTTTTGAGTGCAGCCTTTTTACAGTCATGCATTTCTTTGGCATAGAAAGTGGGTTAATAATAGTTGTTCTCTGAGGAGGGACAGTTTTTCTTTGACCCCAACTCGGCTAATCCTCAGTGATTAATCCTGATGTGTTTGCCTTTAACCGTCTGCATTTCCCAAGCTGCAGTCTACTAGTAAATGTTCTTCAAACACACTGCACCCTTGGGTTACACTTTCAAAATGTGTAAAAAGCTTTCATTGACACTTGTTAAAAAAAACCCAACTGCTTTACATTTGCTTGTTTTAAAAGTCAAACCTCAGCAGACTGTAGCAGCTGGTCATGTTAGAGGAAATCCTGATCAGTCATCATTTCCCAGAATATTGGGACCACTTTGCGTGGCGCTTGTTCTTGTACAGTGCTTGTTTTCAGTCTGACCAGATGTGGGTAAATGCGGACGTCTAAATCAAGCTGAATTATTCATCTCGTCACTTTTGTTTGTAGCCTTTTGTAGTTGATATAATGAAATTTGTTTTCCCATGCTATGAAAGCAAAAGTTGTTTTGTACATTTTAGAGCTATTTAAGGGATTGGGGAAATATAATTGCATAAAAAAAGATTTTTTTTTTTTTTAAATGAGGCTCATCCTACAGTAAATACCACTTTTTTATTTTATTAAAAGACCAAATAAAGGATCATCATTCTGAAGATCTTCCTGTTTTCTCCTTTGAAACCCAAAGCTTTCATTGAAAATGGCCTAAAGATTTGTTTTGGACTTTTTAAGAATTAATATAGTTTTTTTTTTTTCTTATTATAGGCAGATTATTGAAAGATCTGTAGTGACAACAATATCTATTTAATTTTGACTTTCACTAAAAGTTCCTGATAGAGTCGAGCACTATAAAAGCCATCAGTTATTAATGTAGAAATGATTCCACTTTAGTGTGGAAGGTTTGCGTCAGCCAGTGCCTTCAGGTTTAATCTGCTGAAGGATTGTTGTGCAATGTGATGAATCACTGAAGTGGCCTCGAAGGTTACACACACCAGGGGCAGTGAAGCATGAAGGGTTCAACATCTTCAATTAAATTAGGTTGGGATAAAGTTTCATTTAAGGTTGTGTTAAAAAAAAGTCTTTCTTCAAAGCCTAAATATTTCTTTTTCCTGCCATTGTTTTCTTTAGCAGTTCGGTCTCGCATTGCTACCTTGAGGAAGTCAAATGGAGGCTTTAAAGGTGAAAGATCTCACTGCTGGAAGAATAAGCGAGAGACAGAAAGGGTCCCTTTGGGCCAGTGATTTCTCTGAATGAAAGAGTTAGTTTGTAAAGCTGAAAATAATTCTTTTGTCTTAGTGCTTCACTGCATGAAAAGTGAGATTTTCGTCCCCGTAAACTACCGCAGATCTCCCTAATTTTCGGCAGTTAACGACAATTTGCAACCCGTGCTTGTCGCCGTTTTCAGTGCCACAAATTGTCGGAACCGGACTCTGACGTATGTGGAGAGCGATCAGCTGCACTAATGGCCCTAATTAGCATATGAATGCAGCGAACCCGCACGGCTGGCCAGGTCTGGCTTGAATAACCTACTCAGTATTGGCTGAAACCACTATTTTTAAATAAGTAAAATCGCTCCTGATTGGCAGCAAAACCACACGTGGCCAGGGCAGGCCAGAATGTTCTTACTCAGTATTGGCTGAAACCATTATTTTCAAACTAGTAAAATCACTCGTGATTGGTTGGTTGGTTTTTTATTTATATATATATATATATATATATATATATATATATATATATATATATATATATATATATATATATATATATATATATATATATATATATATATATATATATATATATATATATATCCATGTTATCTTATGTAGGCTACTACACTATCATTAGGCTACCTTCAAGGACATGAATGAATTTATACAGGAAATTAACATTTGCCAGGAAGATGTTTATGCAAAGAAAGAGCTTTATTAAAAACACACACACAACTATATACAACGCGAGGATCTTCCCACACATGCGTATCCAAAAAACTACAACTCCGTGAACTGTCCGTTTGCCTCCTCGGGGTTGTAGGTAACTGCTGGCGGCGTTCTTTCTGAGGCAGGTCCGATGTGCAGACGCCTGCTGTGCGTGGCTCTGTACTTCGGCGTCGCCTCTAACCGGGATTGCAGCTTCACACAGAGTACAGAGAGATCCGGCCTACGAAATGACGGCGCCCCGCCAACGACGCCATCTTCCTCGTCAGACATGAGGTCGACGGTGGCGGACATCCAGAGTTCCACTTCCTCATCAGCTAGCACGCTCTGCCTCGATTCCTGCAGCTGTAAAAAACAAAACAATGAATCAGTATTATGCGATGGGATGCACTGCGTATGGACACAACACATCTATCAATGCACCTGAAAAATAGTCACCAAATAAAGTCTTACCCTCTTTCTTCTCGCTCGACTCCGAGCTGAATTCTTGGCAGCTTCCGCCCGCATTGAGTTCTCTGGCTGCGTATATCTGAAGCTCCTGCGTACCGTCTCGTAATACGTCTTACAGGCGGCTGGAAAACAAATAAATGAGAGTGGTATGAATAAAAACCAAACGCAAGTCACAGTAACATTAAAAACAAGGGAGAAACAGTAAAACAAGTCCCTTACACACAATGTCGTCTTTATCAATATAGTGTAAATCGAGGCTTGCAGTTATTGCTCCGAGCAGATAGGAGGTAACTGCCTCATTATGAGGCGTGCTTAGTCTGTGAAAACAAAATGTACAGTTATGATCGGTATCTATCCGTATCTATTTCCTTTTATCGCAGAATGAAAGCATATTCTTTAAATCTTACCCTTGCGCCGGTTCATAGCGCCTGCAATTTGTCTCCGAGTTGTGAAGACGGCGTACTGTAAATCACAAAAAACACACCCTTAGCTTTGGGTTATGGCTAGGCTACTTTTAGCTTAGCTAGCAGTCAAATATATTCTTACCGCAAGCGTTTGTGCATCCGTCTTCTCTTGATGGAGTTAGTCTCTCCAGCACAGTTCTTCGACTGCAGAGCCGCCATCTTGTCCTCTATGGACAGCAATCTGGAGTTTACCGAATTCTGCAGTTGAGTGAACCTCTCATTCATGTCGGCAGTATGTTGAGTAAGCTGACGAGACAGTCCACTGATAGAAATCAGCAGTTTCTTCTCGTCAGTCTGCGGACTGGCTGAAAGTTGTGGATCGCGTCCTAGAGGAGTTGAACGCGAGACGTTGTCCGGCATACCAGTAAAATCCAAACACAGTAAAGTCGTCGTCTTCTTCTTCTTCTTCTTCTTCTTCTTCTTTTTCTTCTTCTTTAGGATTTAACGACAGCTTGCATCCATAGTTGTTGCATTACTGCCATCTATTGGATCCTAATATATATCCTTCAAATCCTTATGATCCCAGAATAAAAAAAAAACGAAAAATCTTTGTACATCCCTTTTCTATACTTAATAATGCAGATAATGAATCACTACAAATTATTATTTTATTTATATTTGTATCCTCCACCCATTCTAAAGCTAATAATATAGCACATAATTCTACCCCATATATACTAAAATAATTAGATGTTCTTTTTGAAATATTAATTTTTAATTCAGGAATCACTACAGCTACAGTAGTTGCTTCATTTTTTGGATTTTTCGAACCATCAGTATAAATTTGCAAATAATCATTATATTTAATCTGTATTTGATTGTAAAATTCTTGGCAGATATCTATTATATTTCTTGTCTTAATATTTAATAATGATCTATCTATATTAATATATTTCATTTCCATGTAGGTCTCAAAGCCCACAATACTGTTGGACTGAATTCTTTGTTATATACATTAAATGTTTTTGCTCTATCATCCCCAATCCATCCAAAACTATTAAATTGACCCTTTCGTCTTTCCCAACAACTTTCTAATACTTTCATAACTGGATGATCTTCATTATGTCCTTTTAAATTTATCCAGTAATTAACCATTATCTGTTGCCTTCTGATACATAATGGCATTTCTCCTGATTCTATTTGTAAAGCACATACTGGAGTTGATTTAACTGCCCCTAAACAAATTCTCAATGCTCTAGCTTGAATAACGTAATTTTTTTTTAACCTACTTAGCCGCTGAACCATATACCACACTCCCATAATCTATTCTTGACCTAATTAGTGACACATACACATTTTTATGTGATTCAAAACTTGCACCCCATGTTAACCCTGCTTTCATTTGAGCGTTTTAATGGAATACTGGGAAAGTTTAATCCAGATTATGAGGCAATTTCAGCAGAGCCAACAGCTTCATATGCCATGGACATGTGAATATGGTGCAGAATTTGCCAGTATTTTAGGAAGACAAATGGTTGGGACTTTGTCATGCAATGACACAGCTGATATGCTTTATGTGAAGCACAGTGTTTTGGTGTCAGCAGAACGAAAGCCAATAGAAGTTTGGGGCTTGCAGGGAACAGACACGTCATACCCAGCATAATTTCTGCCAGTTGAGCGCATTGCTGGGAGATGTGTAGTTAATACATCCTCTGTGCATTTAAGTAAGACCAAAAAAAAGGTCACTGTAGTCATGCCACTATGCACAGTAGTTGAGCTCTAGGAGACTGTGATCTCTGCAGACCTCTCATTCTGATTCTAATGTTTGCATGGAATGCACATTTTACCTTGCTGATTCTGATTCACATTTTACCAACTGATTCTGATTAAAACAAATTTTTGAAATAAATTATTTTGTGTATTTTTTTTACATAACATTTGCCATTGCTAATGGCATACACAGTAATCTAGCATACTTTAATTAAATAAATCAATTCAAGGTAAAATGTAAGAGTCTATATTTAGGTTATATAGAGCCTGATCTATTTGTACCAGAGATTTTCTTACCTTTTAGAGAAATGTCACTTGGGGTAAAACTCCCCCTGCAACCCTGATTTACATTTGTTTAGCTCACAGCATTTTCATTTACATGTTAAAGCCTCCCCTAGAATTAGGAGGAGGGGGGTCATGGGGGGACAACTCCCAAGGTAGGCCCACGTCAATTTCTGACAATTCACGGCAGTTTTCGGTGTTGCCTGCAAATTTCCGTGAACAGCCGTTAACCTGAACTTCCACGACAATCTACAGTGCCGCATAGTGACGAAAATCTCACTTTTCATGCAGTGCTTGTTAGCTTGCGTTGGCAAACTAAACCGAAGCCCTTTGAGACTTCTGCACATTTGGCAGCAACGAGGGGAAGACGTTTCAGAAAGAGTAAAGCTGCTCTCAAGCTGTTTCCTGACTTGTGACAGATGTTTGTCAGGAAATAAACATTTTGTGATGGTCCAGAATATCTACAAGTCAGGTTTGGGTTTAAATTCCTTTTAATGAGATGCCAGGGAAAGGGTTGCTCTTACTTACAAGAAACCAAGTTGGCTGATTGGAGCGTGATGGTGAAGCAACCAAATCAGAGCTGCTCCATTGCTTTTAATCTAATACTAAATACAGTTAGAAAACCAAGAGACTTGAGCAACATTTGTGTTAAGCTGCAGACTAGCTAAGCAAGGTCCAAACCTGGCTAATTGACCATTTACTCGACAACTAGCCAAATTGGTAAGGAAGGATGTTATTCTGTGCAATAAGCATGTTTGCGTAAAAACTGTTTGCATGTTGATGCTATATTTTGATTTACTCTCCTCCTACTGTGTGAATCTGTATAAAAAATGTTTTAAAGCAAACTAGCGTTTTTATCCCACAACTTGTGACTGGAGTATGACTTTATATTGTATTTATTTTATGGATATCTTTAGCTGAAAGGGAGGATTTGTGAATCAGTGCTGCTACGTCTGCACATAGAAAGCAATGACTTATCACGAATACCACGGTATCAAATACACCGACAATACTAGGACGTTATTCCCTTAAAACTGCATGTCTGTATTTGCCGTAACAGCAGTGGCGTCTCTGGCATTATAAGTAAAGTGGGGCACAAAAACCCAACACCTGTTAGCAGCAACTATTTTTATTTTACTTTTTGTGATGCGTATAACCTGACTTCCTGATCAATGTTAAATGAAACGGATAAATTAGCATAAACCAACACACTAGAAAATTCATTTTATATAAGCTAAATGTAATTACATTTTAATACATAAAATTACAAATAAAGGTTCAATTTATTGAACAGAAAAGATTCACATCATTCCTTCAGTGAGCCAGCAAGGACAATCGACGCAAGATTAATATTTGCTTTTAGTTTCCATTGTCCTTTGCTTTTTTTGTTAAAATTTTCCTACATTTTATTTCAAGTTTTTTTTTTAACTTGCTTTTATTCAGTCTTTATTTTCCAAAGTTTTAATGATGTAATAAAGCACTTTGCATTGTCCTTGTACTGAAATGTGCTTTACAAATAAATCTGCCTTGTCTAGACGGTCGCACTCTATCCGGCAGAACGTAAACGTAACGTTAAAGCATTTTGATTGGACGATCCGAGCATGGGGGCCGTAGGATTTGTGCCCCACAGCTGTCTACTGAGAGCGTGTTGGGCATGCGCACTGTGATTTCAGATGTTCTTTATTTAAGCAAACGTTGAGGGGCCGGCCCCAATATCAAGGCACCTCAAGAGGATTTAGCCTACTGAGCTTGACAGTATTCTGGCAGGCTTGGATACATAATTTTACTGGTAAAGGAATCAGTCTTTTTTACAATATTGCTCTATAAAGAACGATTATGTCCCATTGATTATTGCGTACTTGGAGCTCCACAGTGACATCTGAGGCCTGGCCCCACTGGCCCTAAATGCAGAGATGCCACAGCGTAATAGTATTACTACAAAAAATAAAAACAAGTTTGGTTTTAGCAAAGCAGAAATGGCCAGGTCCAACCCTCTGCCTCATAAAGAGCCTGTTGAATTATTACTAAAATTGATACTGAATGCTTTTGAGTTTTGTGTTGTCTCACTCACTTATTGTCATTAACTTCTTTATTTTACAAAAATAACTATATTCAACCAAAAAACAAACAAGAGAATCATGCTTTACTAGTTCTAAAGTAGGGAGATGAGATCTGAAAAAAAAAACAACCTTTCCTCCTCTGGTTCATTTTTACCTGCGATAAAGATGTGATTTGGAGAAAAACTGTGAAAAAGGAGAGAAGTAAAAGCATAAAATAAACAGTCATTTTGTGGCCGATGTTGTGAAAATGTTCAGATATCAGCGGAAACAGTTTAGTTTCAGCGGAGTGGCTTTTTGTTTAGCCACATTTTGTTTTGGAAGGCCAAGAAAACGAGAATATTTCCGCTGTTCTGTGACTTTTACAGTCTGCTTGCACAGTTCGCTCGGTGTTGGCAGGCCAGCAAACCTCTGCTTTCCCCCGCTGCCACTAACGTGCAGAACGTGGGGCTAAATCCTTATTGATAAAAGTGGATTAGCCAAACGGACTACTGTGATTCTAGTCGCCCCGTACATCAGGAGCCCTTCACCACCCACTGGGTTCCTCGTATGAATCCATCTGCTCTGGTCAGTTGGAAGTCCAGTGTTTGAGAGCGGGGCCCTCTGTCTGTTTCCCCCCGGGCGCTGTCTGCACCCCCATGCCGCTCTGCTACACGCTGGCCAGCCCAGTGAACCAGCACTAATGGGATTTTAGATTCACTCTTCCCCTCTTCACATCGCAGCGCGGTCGATGGACGCTTTACGCTGCCGGCCGCAGAGAAGAAGAACAGGAAGCTGATGAAACTTTTTACCTTTGTGGGCTGCTGGCTTCATTCACTCTGAACCACGATCGTTGTATTCACCGGGAGAGAAACTTTCCAAAGAGCTGACATGTGGTGCTGCGGGTTATTGATTTAGTTTCTCCCAAGGTGCTATTTGGACTTATTAAACTTGCATATCTCACAAATCTGAACAGTTTCAATAGATGTTCTAAGAAGAAATGACTGAGGTCTTCCGGAGGTTTTATTATAGACTTGGGAAATGAGCTTTGTTGGTTCTTTTCTTTTTTTGATAAGAAAATAGAGTAATTAATTCTTATCTAATATCCAATTCAACCTTTGAACAACAGCTGAATCACAGCTAAGATTGTCGGTTATT
The DNA here is from genome assembly GCF_011125445.2 of Fundulus heteroclitus. Classification (NCBI taxonomy): domain Eukaryota; kingdom Metazoa; phylum Chordata; class Actinopteri; order Cyprinodontiformes; family Fundulidae; genus Fundulus; species Fundulus heteroclitus. Next base: position 14,116,004 of record NC_046380.1, on the reverse strand, counting down.
TTTATTGCATTATATAAACAGAATGCTGCCTTATTTGTTTTCTCATGTAATTGGGTTCATCTCACAGTCAATATTTATAATTAATAGTGGCCTGAAGTTTTCTTAAGTCAACAAGTGATGCCTGAATTGTTGTAAAGTTTAGATTTTCTTTAAAGGTTTATTTTAATCTCTAAATTTGCTGGTTGTTTGAGATGCTGCGTATTACGCCGTATTTTAAGTAAACAAGTTGAAAAAGCAAAGTTTAAGTCAGTGCTGTTAAACGGTGGACGTTTTATTCTTTGAACTTGGAGCCCAATGACATGAACGAGCTACTCCACCATTTGCCTCTTGACTTTTGGTGTTAATTAAAATCTAAAGCTGTTAAAACTCACATGTTGTAACATTTTTTATTTTAAGCCCAAAAGCAGCTGTGCAGAGCAAAAAACGAACTTGAGAACAGAAACATTTCCATATTTAAATGTTTAGTTCATCAGCCCAACTAGTTTCTACATAGGAGTTAGATTTAGCCGCTTATGTTCTTTATTCTTGGTGTTTCTATGATTATCAGCAGGTAACTCATGGTTTTAACCCACAGCAGCTGCTCTGAAACGGAATAAAACTCTCTCTATGCTTTCTGTTACATTATAAAGTGCTCCCTTTCAAGTTTAGTGTTTAATTTTCTGTGCAGTTAAAAAAAAGTTTTTTTTCACAGCGACGAGTTTGGGTTTAGAAAATATTCTATGTATATTGAAATGACTTTAAAATTTTGTCTTCAGAATTAAGGGTGGGAAGAGCTGAAGAGGTAATTTTGTTTTCCTAGCTGCATATAAACGTACATAATGTCCTGTGCAGCCTACCAGACAGGATGGATTATATAGATGTAATGTCAGATAACAGCCACCAGGGGGCACCAACAGGTTGAAATGTTGTCACTCATGATCCATGCTGTCTTGCAGAAATGCTGTAATGAAGAACTGTTGCCCTGATTGGAAAGTGCCAGCATTCCAACAGCCCACACCCCCCCAGTCCCCCCTCCCTCCATCAGCCATAAACGGTGAATCAGCTGACTGAACTGCTCCTATCAAAGCCGAGGATGACCTACAAGAGAGTAAAGAGAGAGAAAGACAGTTAGAGAGGGGGAGAGAAGAAGGAAGACTCTTGTCTCTCGACCGTGAGGACGTCTCTCCGTGTCTCAGCATCAGTGTGCACCCTGAATGGACAGCCTCCACTTCTGCATCAACAAACAGCGCCGCAAACTGATGAAGATGTAAAAACGCAGCAGAACCTCTGAAAAATTAACACAAAAAAAGCAAAGTGTCCATGACACCCCCCCCCCCCCCCACACCTTATTTTTCATTTCTGAAAATGGCCGTTGTTGAGAAGAAGAAAGCCAGAGTTAGTACTTGGATTCAGTATTTTTCATCTTATTTTCAATATCAATATTGTATTAGAAGGACATGGAAGTTGACCTCTTTAGTTGTATGATTATAAATATTCTTCAGAAACAAGCATGAAAAAAATGCATCAGTTACTACGTGTAGATGTTCAAGTGAAATCAAGTGGAAAAGTGAGAATTCTTTTATAGCCATACACCTATTCTCCATGCCTGTCATGTTGGTGATTATAGATCAAGGTCCACAATATGTATTATTTTTAATATTATATATTTTTTTTCTTTGTTCGCCCTGTTGTTCATGGACTTCTCTTCTGCAAATCTCTCTCTCTCTGACGTGACTTAATTTTATACTCAGTCACTGGGATTCATAGCTCCCATAATATATTCTAATGCCATTTTTTGCATAATAATGCTCCAGAAAAATGGGTCTTTTATAGAAGAAATATGGGGAAAAATAAGAATTGATTTCTATGTCTCTTGAAGCTGAAATATATTATACTAAACCAACTCTAATGCTTCTGGTGTTTTTCTGTTGACAATGTTCCAGCTTTTATGGATTATTAAAAATACATTTTAGTACATTTTCATTATGCTGGTCAATGTATTTTTGTGAATTAAACTTTTATTCCAAGACCATTTGATTCATTCAAGACAAGCGGGATTAAGTGGGTTTGAGGTTTGGCGACTTTTTGTTGACTTTGGTGAATTACTGGATCGATTGTAGACAGAAAAAAACGAATTTGAATGCCTTGGATTGCTGAAAGAAAACTCTTAATGAAACTGGCCGCTAGGTGGCAGCATCTCAACATAAACGGCCATCAATGTCTGGGAGAGGAAACGGATCAAGTTTTAAGTCTGCCTCAGGGAAATACTCTCACCCAGAAAGCCACATACTGAACCTGATAAATCCTGAATCCTTTAAGTTAACCTGATGGTGTTCTGATTAGTCTTACTGATTTGAAATAGAAAGGAAAAAGACTTGATAACATCTCGGGGATATGGAGAAGTTAAAGGCTGCACTTGTGTGTCTCAGGTGCACAGTGTGTCATTGGACCAATTTAAAATATAATATAAAACCTGTAACTTTACTGAGCATGAAATTCAGGCTCTGTTTCTTTCTAAGGACAGTTTTGTAAACCGTCTCAAGTTCAGTCCTTCAAGATGGAAAACATCTACGCATCAATTTCGCTGCAGGCAGTCCATTGGATCTGATTCTGGAGACTTTGATCAGGCAATTCTAACAAAATGTGCTTTGATACACACCATTTCATAGTAGCTCTGGTTTATAGTTTTGTCTCAATTTTCTAATATTAGATGGCCGTTAGCTCAAGTCTTTTGCAACCCTGTTTGACTCCTTCCATCTTGCCATCAGTTCTGACAAGCTTCCTAGTCCTAGCTGAAAAGAAGCATCACCGAGGCATGATGCTGCCACCACCGTGGTTCACGTTTTGACTTTCAACCTCCCGTGTAGTGTTCTGTATCCAAGCCAAATAGTTATACTTTGACCTCAGACCATGGATGTGTATCTGCAGCTCTTTTAGGGTCATCAGGGCCTCTTCACTGCTTCTCTAAGCAACGTTCTTGCCTGGCCTGCCACCAGCGTAGGTGGAGGGCAACATCTTGCTGTGCAGGACAATTTCCATTTCCAAATGACGGGTTTTGGATGATCCGTAAAACTTAGGTTACTGCACCGCGTTTTATTTAAGTACACCAGAGGACAGTTGGCTGAATAGAAGTGAATGCCACAATTTTCAGTATTTCTTTGTGGAGAAAAATGTGAAAACAATGATTTCTTTTTCTTCCGCTTTGAGATTTTGCACTGCATTTTGTTAATTTATTATATAAAATCTTAATAGGTCTTATCAAGGTTGGTATTTGAAAAAATTCATTGTCTCTGAAGCATTTTCCTAGTCCTGTTGGTCTCATTCACCCAGTAGGCAGCGTGTGGTTAAGACTGCATGGACATGTGGTGGGGGTGAGAAACTTTCAAAGAGCCTCAGCCACACAGAGCAAAAGCAGAATTTATGGCTCCAACATTTTCTTTAGCATAAATACTGTCTACCTTCCCTAATGTTGCATCTTAAACAGTGAGCTGATACTGGATTCTTATTAAAGGAAGAGTATTTTGCTTTTATTTGTGCATTAAAGTACTGGCATCACAAAAAAATTATTTTGTCTGAAACTTAATAATTCAGCCATTTTTTTCTTAAACGTTTTGAGTCGAGAGATGTTTGCACTTCAAAAATCATTTTGCCACTCACTAATATGTTATTAGAAGATTTTTTTCATGCCGTTTTTCAGTGTATGCTGAACTTTGTGCATCCAAAATCATCCTGAGGATGCTTTTTGAATGTTCTTGTTAATGAGAGGTTCCAGTAATGGGTTATTGTGCAGGTTCTGATATAAACCTGTCGGCATCAAATATAACTGTCAGGATTTAAAACGTTTTCTCAGTCTAAGCTAAGGAATCGATGTGAAATGTGGTGCATAAATCATTGCATCCTTTTTATTCATATTTGATATCAGCTCCTGGCCTGGAACCTGGCTTAGATCCTGCCACATAAATATCTTATAAACAAAGAAAACCACAAAAAAAAAAAAAAAAAAGCAGCCTGCAGACCAGGAGCACAGGCACTTAGAAACGGGAAGAAAGTGCTGCATCATTTAAGCTCCTTATTTCTTTGAGGGGGGCGTGTGTGTAAAAGCAAAGAATCAGGCTTAAAGTCTGCGGGTGAGGACGGTGGGGAAGAGATTAGAGAGTGTGACTCACTTTTTCTTCTTGTTTTTGACTCTTATCACTTACACTGCAGCCTTGATCAGTCCCGTAATCCCTTCAGTGGGTGAGAAGCAGAGGAATACAAAAAAAAAAACCCAAAACACTTCTGCTTTCATTTACCTCCTGGTGGAAAAAAAAGAAAAGAAATCCCTGCTGTCATCCTCCTGAGGTTTCCTAAGCTTCTCCAGGTCCCCTTGGAAACGTAGGACGGCTGCTTGTACCTGCTGGATTTGAATCAAAGTGTTTTCTTTGGGATTTGTGAAGTGTGACCATCCTCACTGTGTACAGTGCGGCACACAGCCACACTTTCTTGTACTCTTTAAAGTTATCTTGATCAAAGTTTCTTTTGGGACTTTAGCAGCTCCTTCTTTATTTTATTTGTTGCAAGCCACCTGACGCCAGGCTATGTTGTGCAGGGTCTTCCCTAAAACTGAGACTTAGTCCCCGAGTTTGGCGTGAGACATCTTTAATGAAAGACTAAAAGGAACCTAGTAAATCTTCAACGGTCATTCCTTTGATTAGGAGCAGTTTGCCTTTGTGCATTTAATAGGGACAATGTTTTATGTAAAGTTCACACAAAATGTTTAGCTTTTTTTGTGTTAATAAAAAGAAACATCTGATAATAGCTATTCTGTTTAGCCAGGTGTCTGCAACCTGTGGCTCTGGAGCCATAAGTCGCTCTTTGGGCTTTTTCTAATGGTTTTAAATAACTTTGGCTAAAATGACAGGGAACCAACTAAGATTTTTTAACTATATATAATAACAAATGCAGGTTTCAGCAGTTTTTTTTCATGTTTTAATTGTACTGAATCTCCACAACTGAAAACATGTACTGAATCTCCACAACTGAATGACACTAAAACAATCAGTAACATTTTTTTTGTCTTGCCATTAAGTAGCAAACCTTTTTAAACATCATTTTGCCCATAGAAGAAAATCTATTCTCTTTTTGCAAAAGGTTCTTTATTTTAAACCCTAAAAAATTAAATAAAATGGTGGTTCTTAACAAAAAATAAGAACACATTCTTTACAGTAGATCCTTATCTAAAAATATAAGTTGCCTTTTTTTCAAATGGTCACGAAGGATTTGTGGCTCTAAAAGAGTTTTATTTCGGTGGTTTGAGGGCAAAAGTTTCCAGAGCCCTGGTCTAAGCTGTGCTTTGTGTTAATGGCTCGTTTGCATTGCAGGGCCTGGTAAATATGATTATTTACAGTTTTAAAAAGAACTCTGTATTTAATGTTTCCCATTATTACAACCACAAACTGCAATATACGACATGCATACAGTCTAGTTCAACCAGCGGCTTTCAGAAGTAACCCAATTCGTAGATGGAGTCCTCCTGTGTGCAATTTAATTTCAGTGGCAACTAAAGATGCCCATGGTAACTCTGGAGGAACTGCTGAGAGCCACCGCTCAGGTGGGAGAATCTGTTGAGTGGACAACTATTGGTTCCCCCCTAAGCTGTATGGGAGAGTGGGAAGAAGAAACCCGTTGTGGAAAGGAAGCCTTAAGAAGTTCTGTTCAAGGTTTTGTACAAGCCATGTAGGAGACGCAGCAAGCGTGAAAAATATATGTTCTCCTTAGATGAGACCATGCCTATGGGGATGCTTTGTTTTTTAGCTGGGGTTTGAAAGATCACAAGAGTTGATGGGAAGATGGATGGAGCTTAATGGAGGAAGAAAACCTGCAAAAGTCTGAGGGGAAGGTCCCAGCAGGACTATGGCTGGAGCCACGATGGAATAGTTTAGATCAAAACACGTTTGAGTGCTCGAATGGCCTAGTCAAAGTCCAGAACTCAATCCAATGGAGAATCTCTGTCAAGACTTCAAAAGTGATGTTCACAGATGCTCTCCAAGAAATCTGACTGAGCTTAAATTATTTTTGCAAAGAAGAGGGGAAAATCTTTCAGAGACAGACTTCAAAACCATCGCAGCTGTAATTCTAGCAAATGTCGTTTTTTACAAAGCACGGACTAGAGGGAGCCGACGACTAACGCTAGCCACGCTTGTGTCATTTTCTGTTGCCTTACCCTTTGTGTTGGTCGAGATTTCAACGCAATTTAGCGAACTCTGCAGTTTTAATGTGACAAAAAAAAAACACATCACACATCTTAGAGCCGTACAAAGTGGACAAATAAGTCAATGAGTCAAATCTCACAGCCTAAGTGGATTTAGACAGCATCTCTGAGGAGAGAGCTCTCATTCACTCTTGGTCTGTGGAGCCATTACGAGCGATTAAATATTTCTTCACCATTGTCATGCCACTGTGCACGCCGTACCTCCTGAACACACACACACACACATCCATGCGCACACAGAGACACTCCACCTTTCCCTGCCTCTGCCAGATCAATTAACAGATTGGTGCTCGGTGTGGAAATGATTGACTGGGATAAGGTCTGTGTCTAATGGATTTTCTGGAGAGGGAGTGAACATGATCTCCATTGTTGGGGGAGTATTGACAGTCTGGAGTGCAAGGTTACAGCTGACCCTCGGAGGATTTATCCTGTGCCATTTCCTGTCTGTAATTTATTTATTTTTATGACGTGCTCTGAAGCTTAATGTTCGTATTGATGTCCATTATTTTACGGCTTGCATACAACAGACGCTTTGCAGCCAGATATGGATTCATAATTATACAGCATGAAAGTGATAGGCGTTGTTTTATTGTGACAATTATGCGCCTCGGTTCTGCTTAGTATTGTTCCCTCATTAGCTGCATATTATTTTCCTCTGTGGCTTTGCTTTATATCTGCAGAGCAGGGAGCGAGAAGCTGTTTTTCAAGCCCAACTCCACCTGGATTTCTACAGGAAGCCAGGCTGCACCGTCTCTGTCTTTATTTACACACAAACACGGTTTTTCTATTTATACGTCCTGTGTGTTTGGCCAAAGGTGCTCCTCTAAGTTTAGTTCAGAGCCCATCATTTGAGGACGGTGTAAAGACACCCTGTGGTGTCCTCACTGTGTGCGTGGAGCTCTGTTTATGCAGGCGTTGTCTCTGTTTGTTCAGTAAAATGCTGCCCTGCTGACTGACAGTAGGAATGAATGTAAGATGCAAGCGGTGGATAAATCGCACAACTCATTCAAATGGGTGTTATTATCAGAACTGTAATTTTTTTAAATAGATGCAAAATGTTTTTTTTTTTAGGGAGTTTCTACAAATATGAAAATTATTCAGAACGACACGCTGGGTCACATCTGAAGGTGCTGAATTTTGTGTTTCTTTTCTGTATATTTGCGACAGCGTTGAGATTTTTTTGCACCATCTCCAGCTTCCTCACAGATGCCGGCCGTCTTTAAGAAGAAAATGGATTCTTCAGTACTGCTAGGCAAGGCAAGTTTATGTATGAAGCCCTTTTCAGTAACAAGACCAGTCAAAGTGCTCGATATAATGTAGAACAGATTACTGGATCAATGTGTGCTTCTTTTGTCTCTCTTGTTGTGTCTCTGCTCTGTCTTCTCTAACCTCCAGTCGGTCGAGGCAGATGACCGTTCATACTGAGCCTGGTTCTGGTTCTGCTGGAGGTTTTCCTTCCCGTTAAAGGGGAGTTTTTCTTTCCACTGTCGCTTCATGCATGCTCAGTATGAGGGATTGCTGCAAAGCCATGGACAATGCAGGCGACTTTCCCTGTGGCTCTACGCTCTTTCAGGAGGAGTGAATGCTGCTTGTCAAGACTTTGATGCAATCAACTGGGTTTCCTTAGATAGGAAACTTTTTGACCAATCTGTAAAATCTCACCCAATCTGTATAATCGGATTGAATTTGACTTTCGAAAGTGCCTTGAGATGACATGTTTCACAAAGTGCTGCTACATAAAATGGAATTGAATTGAATTGAATTGAAATCTTCTTTATTTTAATTAGCATAGCCTCAAGAAACAACGGGCCTCCATGGTTACAACTTAACCAACATAGCAATTTGATTTAGCCGCAACTTTAAAAAAGCAGCACAAAGATTATTATATATTTCACAATCTACTAATATAAAAAATATTTTCTGTAGGAGCGTTACAGAAGAAAAACGGCACAGCTAATATAAATAGAAGCTAGCGTTAGCACTGTGGCGGTGCAGCGTTAAAAGCCAGGCAGTGTAAGCTGCACTCAGGGCGGCTCTCTGACTCTTGGCCTGTGCAGCGCGTGATGACAGCAGCAGGCTGGACAATCAATGGTAATGCGTTTAAAAGCCTGACTGGCAGCCGATCTTCAGGGAACTTCCTGCGTCTGTTGGCTTGATTTCCAGTCAATTACTCTTTGGTTTCAGCAGCTCAGTGTGACCGACTGAGAACGGCTGAGCTGATGGGTCGCAGCTCCGGGGTGACAGTGGATGGAAAAATGACTCGGGGGTCGGGTCGGCCGTCATGAGACGGTATTATCTCCTGGATCAAGTTTTCATTTAATGTAAAATGATGCCTTTTGCAATGAACAAAACAAAACGTTTTAATTTTCTAATTCTAAATGTGCATCTCTACTAAAGAAAAAGGGCTTTAAATGTTTAAATCTGTCTACATTTACTTGAACGTTTGTGCTTTTTAATTCCTTTGGGAATTATTGATGCTACAAATATTTTCTCTTAGAAAGATGGTTTAAATGTAAAGTTTTAGTGTCTAATGCAAAACTGGAGGATGTTCTTCTCTCCTAGGTTGAAAAAGGAAGACACGCTTACCAAGCTGTGAATTGTTATTGTTCCCTACAGAGTTAAAGCATTGAAACGCTGCCAGTCCAACGAATTAAAGATTACAGCCAGGGTGACAATTTTTTTTGTTTGTTGCACCCAACCGTTGTCTTTTGGAGATCCCCAGAAAGTCCTGTGTTTATGTAGCGACAGGTCGGCGAGCCTCCTGCCAGGAAACAGTGTTTGGATTTATAAAACAAAAAAGAAGACAAAGTGTGGACTCCTGTGAAAAACACAAGACGAAACATCAACCCCACTGAGTCCCCAAAGGGCTTATTTACTCATTATTACTTCTCATTTTATCTCAAATGATGAATCCATGGCTCTTCTATTCATCTTTAATTGTAAAAGATCTGGTTATATTTACAGTTTTACAAAAAAAAAAAAAATCCAGGTTGAAACATTTGATAGACCCTTCTTAGTAATCCCTGGAAAATGTTTTGGTGGCATTACAGCAACTGAACACTTGCTGAGAATCAGTCAATGTAACACTGGTTTAGTGTTGCACCGATACCAATACCAGTATCGGCTGGGGTGCCGATACCGCCCTAAAATGGTGGTATCGGTATCGGCGAGTACCAACAATTAGGGCACCGATACCATTTTGATGTTTGCATGTCACTTGAACGCAGCCTTCTCTCTCCCAACACTCACTAGTTCTACTGGATTCACTTTGTATTAGTCTTTTTCCTGCTTTACAAAGGTAGCAGCTTAACAAAGGCATGATGGCAATTATTTTACATCCAAGTAGTATGCAGTTCTTCATATACACACACACATCAATTTCAAACAGATGGTATCGATATGGAATCGGTATCGGCCGATACTGCACAGCCAGGTATCGGGTATCGGTATCAAGGCCAAAAAATGGCATCGGCGTAACACTAGTTTAAACCAAAATCTGCCAGGGGCACTTAACTCTTTTGGTGTCTGTGTATTTCAGAGAATATGAATAATAATGCAAAAAAACCAACATTTACTTCATTCATGGATAGAGACTGGGTAAAGTCATTTATTACCAATTATTTAGTTTGATGACAGCAGAAATAACTCTGATCAAAAGCTTTCATAGCCTAGACGTATTGGCTTGAAATGGCCCCTAAATGTAATCATCCTTACCTGTTTAATAAGTGCGAGTGTGTATAAAAGGTCAGAGAGTTTCTGGGCTCCTGATGGACCCCCAGCTAGTGTTGCCCTGATCTCGTTAGCTCATCAAGAACTGATCTGCTGGAAAATGTATTTGCGCTCTAAAACGAAGGAGAATGGAAGTGAAAATATGTCCACTGCTAATCAGCTGTGTTCAAACTCTAAATGAGAACCAGAAACGAAGATTTTCTTCTCTAATCAGGCCACAGCTATCAGGAAAAATTGCAAAGAAAAACCCCAGGAACAACTTTGGCTGACATGCAGGACTCTGTGAAAAGTGATGTCCCTTTTTAAAGATGCACAGCAAGAAGACACATCAAATATGGACGAAGATAGACCTCACTACGCCAGTGTCCCAAATCAGCCCAAAGTACATGAAGCAGCTCGAAGACAAGGCTAAAAACTTGTTGGCTGAAGTTATTTTGCTTGGTGAAATCAAAATTTAAATTCATGGCGACAAATATAAAATGGTACATTTGGGAAGCAGTCAACAAGACTTTGGCTGAAAAGTGATCCGTGCCAAGATGAAAGCAGGAAGTTACCCTGGAGGAAACTGAGCTCCCGTCAGGCCGAAAGCTGCGTCTGGAACGTACGTTTCATCGTGTCAGTGATCCAGAATGCTCGGCCAGGTCACTGGTAACAGCAAAAACAATGTGAAGGCTGTGGGGTGAGCATCTCAGCGTCACAGAGCACCTCGTGGGAGGTCTCACATGTGAAGTTCGTGCAGGACAGCCCAAAAATGTACAGGGATTGGAGAGTCTTTGACCAGAGGAATAAGGAGCTTTGCCATTTGAAAAAATAAATAGCTTCATTTCTGACCACCAGAAAGCATTTCATGCTTTTATTGATATTAAAGGTAGCAACAAACAACATTGAGAGCTAGATAATGTAAACTGTCATTATGATTCAGTAGCAGAAAAACACATTTGTTGAATAATAATTGTCCACCGTCAGAGTGAAGTTACTGTCTTATTAGTCGTACTCACTGAAAACTGGCCCAAAAGTCCAACCATCTGGCAGGGTATGTAAAAATAATGAGCACAACTGTATTAAGATTGCGCGAGCATCATACATGGAAGAAGGACACAGCTGTTCACTCATTGACTTTCAATCTAACCAGTCTTTTCCATTTGCTGTTTTTGTCCAAACAGCCGAGCTGTAGGCGCTGCATTTTTGTTTCCTAATCAGGATATCCCAGCATAGAGATTAAACGTGAAGGCTTGGCTTTAAATGGGCCGTACGCGTGTCAAAAATGCAGTCTTGATAAAACTTGCTAGGAATGAAGCTCGTTCATGTGTGCTTTGCACTGCTTGACTAAATCCTTACATCCAAGTTGGCAAAAAAATGACAGAACAATAGACACGGTAACAGAGGTGCACCAGGTTAAAACCAAATTCTGCATGTGAAATGTGACGGACACAGTCAACGCAGAAGCTGAGACGGTTCAGTCTGAGCAACGCAAAGCTGCACTGCGACAGAGAGCAACTAAAACATTTGTTCACATGACACTATGTTGATCAAAAAGCCCAATATTTTCAAAAAAATGAGAGACCACGCTCTCCCCGGCGTATACAAGGAGTTTGATAATGAAACAATATGGATTCACGGCCACCCATGCACTCTGTCCTCTCATTTTCTCAGAGATTCGTCGTCTCCGTCCTCTTGTTTCGGTTTTATTGATCTCTCTATGATTGAACTCTCACAGTCTGACCACCCGCTGTTATTGTTGTCGTGAAATTATATTGTTTTCCTTTTTTATGGACGAGACGCTTTCCTTTTCCTCTTGTAATTATATGTTTGATTTTGTACCATCTTCTAAAGTTTAAATTTTTAATAACAAACAGCGTGTCTCCTGTCACTCATCTTCAGACAATGTCGATAGCGCTCATCAGAGGAGGCGTTCCTTTCCTGAAGCTTTTTCATCGTCACCTCGTTCTCCCTTCTGGTCACTGCCTCCCACATGTCTGCAGTACGATTTGTACACGTGTGTAAGCGCTTTGATGCTTTGACGCCTGTGCGTTTGCTCATTAGAAAGAGGATAGTGATGTTGGCGGTCTGACTGGAGGACGTTCTTTCTTTTCTAAACCAACCCTTCAGATCTCAGCTGCTGGGAAAGCTGCAAATTAAATAGTTGTTGTTTTTTTAACTTTTTTTTTTTTGGATGGCCAGCGTGTTTTAGAGCGGACCTTAATATTCAGAGTGGACTTGGTTGGATTATAAAACGCATGCACTGCAAAAACAGAACTTAAAATAAGTAAAAGGTTCTTAAAATATGTGTATTTGTCCTTGATTTTAGCAGGTAAATAAGATGGTTTGCCAATGGAACAAGATTTTTGACCTTAAAATAGGAACAACTCATCTCCATCATCTTATTTCAAGTGCAGAATGTCTAATTATCTTATATTAGGGGTCAAAATACTCATTCCATTGGTAAATAATCTTATTTACCTGCTCAAATCAAGGACAAATACACTAACTTTAAGAACATTTTACTTATTTTTAGATCTGTTTTTGCAGTGTGTGTAAGGATTCGACCTGAAGTTATAGACTTTATCTTGCAACAGCAGTGTATGTTCTCTAAATATACAATAATGACCCCACAGTGAGCCTGAAAAAAAAAAAAAAAAAAAAAAAACAGCACAAACTGATACTGACCTTTAGAAAAACACTGGGGGAAATTAAAGTAACAGAGAGTACAAAGGCTTCATCCTGCAGGTCCGCAGCTCCTCGTGCTTATTAACTGGTTATTATCCACCGTGAACTGGAGTCACAGCTGCAGAGCTCTCTGACATCGGTTTAAAACCACCATTCTTCAGGGCAGGGTGTTTTTCCCTGTGAATGAACACACATTAAGGAGATCCTCTCTGTGGAAAATGGGGAGGGGGGGGGGGGGGGCCCTCGTCTGAAAATGTAACTCAATATCCCTGCTCTTAGCATCTCATGCAGCAGATGTCCATCCACCTGCGAGTTACCCACGTCCCACAGTCACGTTTATGCTTTATATGAGAGGGACAATAGGAAAAACAAGGGTGGGGGGTTGGGATAAAATGGATTCTCCTGGCTGGGAAATGCAACTTGGAGCATGAAATCAGAGCCGCTCGACATTGCTGCTTTTTCATTGTAGTTGTTCTGCTGACAAGGGAGTTTGCGGCTGTAATGAATATCTTCCCTTTGGCTGCTCTGAATTCAGATCCAGCTGAACATAAGGTAGACTATTTGACTCTACAGCGGGATGATTGGATTGTGTTCTCCTGGCCTTTGCTTTGTGAGGGAAGTTACTGCTTTTTGCTAAATGGTTTTAGTGTTCCCAGTCAGCTCTCAGTGAGAAATCATTTCGAGCTGTAACTGCTGACCCATCCGGTCTCGGGGTTTCCTGTTAGCCGCGCGGCGCTTTTGAAGGAATTAGTTTTGCCGTAGCAGTTTGTGCCTACAAAGCCAAGGCTTCCTCTGATGTAAACTTTAAAGGCGAGACAAAAATTAGGAGGTCCTTTTCTAGTCCAGGGCTGATGAACTGGGAGGAATCGCAGGGTTTTTATCATGATTCTCGACCACATTCCTAAATGTGCAGTTACTGGGCAAAATGCGGTGTGGCCTGTAAAGCCAACAAATAGACACGCAGGACAAATATTCAGGCACACAAAAACAGACCCGAGGGCTAATGACAACCATGCTTTTGTTCTGTGGAACGAAGTTGGAGTTCCTGGAGAGAACAATAGTTTGGTGTTGCACAAGCTTACAGAATACTGAGTTATTACCTCATTGAGGCCTGCATTTAAAATGGTCAATGAAAAATCCATAACTGAGAGGGCTAAGAAGTGTTTTTGTTTTGTTTTTTGCTCTTTTGCTTTTAATTGTTTTTTTTTTTTATGGAAAATTATTCAAATGTATAGCAACCTATACTTGCTGATGTTAAATAAATGTCTTATAAGCCATTCTGGTCTGCACCATTATTCTAAAAATAAGCACAGGCTAGATTTTAAGGTTTAAAGATGCAATAAGCCTTGTTTCAAGATAAACCAGCTTGCATTAAGACAGCGCTTAAGTCATTCTTCACTAATACCGAGTATTTTTTTCTAAATTTGATATATTTATTTTACTAATCTTAAGCTTAATTTGCTAAAAGTAAGATAACAAAATATGTAATTGCTTATATTTTGTATATTTCACTCATTTTGAGGCTGTAATAAGTTTACATTTAAGTAATCTAGTCTTAAAAACAGCATTTTATGCTTATATTTAGTATATTTAACTTATTCTGAGGCTGTAAAAAGTTTAATTTTAAGTAATCTAGACTTAAAACCAGCATTCTATGCTTATATTTAATATAATTCACTTATTTTGAGGCTGTAAAAAGTTTATTTTTAAGTAATCTAGACTTAAAACCAGCATTCTATGCTTATATTTGGTATAATTCACTTATTTTGAGGCTGTATGAAGTACAATTATAAGTAATCTGATCTTAAAACCAGCATTTTCAGCTTATGTTAAGCCTTCCAAATACCTCTTTAGACATGCTTATTTCTAGATTTAATTATCTTAATTCAAGAAATCTTGTCAAGTGAAATTATCTTGCTGCATGGACAGATAATTTCACTTGTTTTGAGTACATTTTACCTCAAATTTAGTGTTTTTATCTTGTTTTCAGACACCCCTTTTTTGCAGTGCAGGTGTGCAGAGGGAGAACATGCAAACTACGTGCAGAAAAAATCAAATTAGGAGTGATGCATTTCTCAGGTTTTTATTCTGCGCTCAGACCAAATGCGTTTTGAGCATTAAAAAGACGTACGCGCCTCAACTTGGATGTGTGCGCAGAGCGTCAACGATGCGTGGACAGACTGGTCTGATGCGCGTTGATAATCTACCTTGTTCTTTTGCTCTAATGCAGGGAAATATACACCATGTTAAAAGTTATGATAACTTAGCGGAGATCCCAACTTCCTCGCTAATCCTCCTCCAGACAAGTTACTGTTGCTGTGGTGGTAGCTCAACTGATTATGAATGATACACAAAAACAGCGACGTTGAGTTTGTCCTCCACTGTCGACTTAAAGGCTTTTCTTGGTCCGTCCATCCCCTTCCGAAAATCTGCCACTACATCACGTAGCGGAGTCTCTCTGATAGGCTGACGCTCCGCATTCAGCAGCAAAAGTTCAGATTTTCCAACACTGGCGTCGCCGCTTTGGACACTTGAAATCTGAAAACACGCCGACCGTGGTGAGTGAAACGCGTTAACGCTCCTGGATGCCCGTCACCATAAACTTTGATGACCCCCGATGACCCTGACGCTCAAAACAAAGGAAATGCAACATGAAACTGTTGTTTTCTAACTTCATGTAGCTGCTAGCTATGCTACGATAATATCGCTTGCTTTCTTCGTGTTCAGGAAGATACGTTATGGAGTCCTGGTTACTGTTGTCCTCATTAGAAAAACCTTTGCTGCTGCTTTTGTCGTTAATTGTCTTTTAACCACCACAAGGAAGCCTGCAGACACTGTCCCCCACTTCCTGTCATAAAAATCAAAAACCTCAAAGCATGACAGTCTCCCATCTACATGAATATTCTCAGTTAGAAAACTGCTTACAAACACAAATTGTTTAACAGAGATGGGTTTTAATTCGGTATGATAGAGAAATATACATTTTGCAAAAGTACAAATGCAGAACATCAGAGAACAAAAGTCTGTTAAAGATGAACAAGACTACAGTTTTTGCATAATCTGCTACAGCAAAGTAAAGTTTAACATTACTTAGATTGTAGAAGCTGATGCAGTTCTGGTGCGAGAAATTACACATCATTGATTATTATGCTGTTATTTCCCTTTGTAGCTTTCACATGATGCTCAACATCAAGCTTTGATTTCAGAGCTCAGCACACAATCTGTACATTTGGACACACCTCCATGAATCAGAATCAAGTTTATTGCCAAGTAGGTTTGCACTTACAAGGAATTTGACTTGGTGTTGATGGTGCAGACAAAAAATAAAATAAAATAAAATAAAATGGATATATATACAGAAGCTATATACACTAAATAAAGCCCAATAAATCTGCTTTCATGGAGCCAACCTGCTGACATCAGACCCCCCTCACTGAGCATATAACAACTTTTGAGATCCCTGCTGGGATGCATAAGTGTGTGTATGTGAACGTGTGAGTGAGTAGTTATGCGTGGAGAAGCTTCAGGTAAGCTGGCTGCTTATTCTGGGTTACTTGAAAGTCGACAGAGGCTGAATCGAGCTGCAGGGGTTGCTGTCAATCTGCCTGCACCTATCATATCTTTATTCTGTAATGATACCTTATTGGCCCTGTGCTGGCTGTGGCTAATCTAATGTATTCATTTATTCCATCTGACTGCACTCACACACACACAGACAGAGACCTGAACTTATCCAGTGCCAGTGTGTTGCTGTCTCATTTCACCAGCCTCCCAGTGACGTTTAACTGTGATATTTTGCATGTTTGAAAAGCTGCAAAGGGTTGGACTGAAATTGCATGTGACGGAAGGACACATTGCTCTTAGCAGCCGATTAATAAGCAATCTGGGCAGATTTTACGGTGGAAAAATTGTGAAAAGTTAACGAGTGGACCACTTACAAAGTAAGGCAGTGCTTATCACATCATATCATTTCGACAGAAACAATCACCAGCAATTTTATCGTCGTAAATCTGCAACTTAGTCAGAAAAAAGCTTCCGGTTGTGTCTGATTTAAGCCTGTTTGCTGTTGCGATGACCCGGATAACCGAGAATTTGCGCAGGCCTGTACGTTTAATATATGTAAACAAATAAATCTTATAACCAGTTTCAGAATCTATCAAAGATCTGCCAGAATCAGTGGCAGCTTGCCAATATATGGTCCTATTGACACAATTGTTGAAAAAAGGTAAATATAAATAAAAACAAAATAAACATCTGTTCTCTAATAAAATGTGCCCGATTTTAGATTTTCAGCATTCCCATTGCATTTTGGGTTTATTTAAGGTTATTTATTGTGTAAGTCATATCTTAAATGCTGAGGGACGCTGGACAGACGAGTGTGTACGTTCGTTCTTACCTTTTTGTCTTCCACGTGAATTCATGCTGGTCTCTTGATTGGTTACTCAAAGATTCTCCTCAGACAGCTTAGATGTGCAGACACAAATGTCACTCATTGATACCGATTTGAACCGAAGAGTCAGACAAAAACGACAAGACAGGAGAGAATGGCAACAGTGAAGGAACATTTGATAATTTATTTACTACATAAGAATTTCACAAGGCTTTTGCTGTAGGAAAAAAAGCGGATAAAGGAATTTAGACGGCACCGAACAGACATAGAAATCCAGCAGCAGGTGATTGACTGTGGACGGCGTTATTTTAGGTAGGGTTTGTTGTTGTGCTGTAAACACCGACCTCTGATGTGCCCTTCTCAAATCTGGTGAAGGTACAATCAAATGACTGAGGCTGTTTTTCCATTCGAGGTTTAAAGATTTCACCTTTATATCTAATAAGACAATTTCACACTCACTTTAACACAATACATATTTAAAGTAATAACAACTTCATATGTTGTTTTAACCTTTATCAGAATTTCCAAATTAGCCAATTAAATAATTTTACATAAGAGAGTGTGCTATATTTACAGACATTCAGAGAAGATTGGATACTAAAAACTTTTTGAAATCAGAAACGTTTTTACATTTCAAAGGTTCCCGGATGTCATCTAAACAGGATTAAAGGTTGTTGTGGCGAAACCTCAAAGTTCTGTGAGGGATATTTTGAGCTGACCTCATGGAAAGCCGTATTTGCAGGTGAAACACACTCCTATTGCATTACAAACCTGTGCCATTTACAGACTTAATGCCAAATGACAACTATCTGTGTCCTCCACCAGATTAAGTGCAATTGTGAACTCATCTGACAACATAATTAACTTTGGCCCAGAGAAGTTGGGCTTTATGTGACGACGAACAGTTTTCTCCTACCCAGGATTTTCCCTCTTAAACTTTTCAGACCCTACAAGTTGTGTTGTTCCGGAAAGCACAATTCCTATAGTGGTTTTCCACATCATAAAAGGTCTTTCTGGAAAAAAAAAAAAGTTGGTGGACTGAGTTACAATACAATTCCCAGAGCCTTTCAGTAAGAGCTAATCATCAATGTGCCGTGAAAGTTATTTCCATACTTTCAACAAGGCGTGCAATAAGACACAATTTCTTCTTCTTCTTGCTGTTTAGCTGGTGTTCTGCGGTGGCACAGCTTTTTCCTCATGCTTAGAAAGAGAAAAACAAACTGTGATGGCCATGAAAAATTATATTTTTACTTCTCTCTGGTTTTGAAATTGCTTTTCAGTGTGTGCACGTCTGTCTGTTGAGGATGCGCTGATGTTTAAAACTTTGTCATCTGGTAAAACCATCAGAGCAAGGCAAAACGCAGCTGGGAGCATCCCTGCTAATAGAGCTTAAACCCGGTCCTGGAAATAGAGCGGTGCACCATCTTAAGAAAAAACGCTGAATCTCTGCCAGAATAACCGCGTTCATTTGGTGCTCGCCTCGTTAAAGAGCAACTTGGGTGAACATGAAAGACGTTTGGAAGAAAAAAAAAAAAGAGAGAAGCGGTACCCAAAGGCCTCGTCATTTTCTCTGATCCTCAGGGTTTAGTATTTATGGCCTGAGCTGCAGCTTCGTAAATAAACACAAACAGGCCCTGCTTGGCTTTTACCTCTCTGAGGGGAAAATGTTCAGTGAGTTTAATGGATGAGGAACTTGCAAGCAATGAAGAGAGTTTGTTTTTTTCTGGATCTAATTAGTTGACCTGTATGTAGAGACGATAGAGAGTTTAAGTTGTTTGGTCGTTTAGTTGACTTTCTTGCAACAAAATTAGGGAATTTTGCAGCGAAGCATCAGCGCTGACTCGGTCACTCTGGAAGAGATCGCAAAGGTTGTTAAGAGATGAAATATTTGTCAATTTTTTTACTGCCGTATAAGGGTCTGGGTAAATGTAACACATTTTATAAACAGCTTGTGTGCACGCCAGCAAACACTCTGGTTGGGGAACCGCGTGCGCTTCTGTCATTCATTAAGCAGCGTCACAGCTCAGCTGCGGCACAGACGACAGGGCCCGTTTAATTCAGACAGTCAGGGTTGGAGCAGAGCAGAGGGGGGATGGGAAGGTCCACAGCATCTTATTTTTTTTTTTACACACTGTCACATGGCCTCTGTGCACCTTGTGCTGCAGTCTCCTCAGATCTTATTCTCTGGTGTCACCCAAGACCAGACATGAGCTGGGACACTCCATCTGCTCACACGTCTAAATATAACACAGGAGAGCAAACAAAGAATGCCCACAAGAATGCAAAATATGCATGAAATACTAGGGTGTGGGAATGACGGCATTTTTTTTATAGCACATTGAGATTATTAAGGCTTTGTGTCTGTCTGCAATGGATACTCTTTTAGGTGGAGAGCAGTGCTGGGTGTATTTGGATCCGCTGACAGTGAGTTGAATATAATTCAAAGGTTAGCAAGAAAGCAGCGCTTCCTGTCGGCATGCATGTTTTTTTTTTTCTGCTGCTTTATTAGCTCAGGCTTGTGGAGTGCAGCCGTCTTTGCATTTTTCCCATTCAGCCCCTCCAGAAGATGTTTACACAGCTTCAGTAGTGCAAATTTGCAAGCCGTTTAAACAGTCAGAATAGGCTGTTTTTAGCACTCAAGTGTAGTATTTAGTGACTGTATGCTTCCATGAGCCTGACAGCTGAGCGGCAGGAAAGATTTCATTCATTTGTGCAATGAAAAATAAAAAGAAAGACAGCAGGAGAAATTACACCTTGATAATTTGCTTTTCATCCTGGACATCGTGTTGCACAAACCGAGAGTCTCGGAAAACAGCGTCAGTATAATCAGTGATAATAAATAGATAATTTACAATGCATTTTATTGCTCTCAGAGTGTTACAATTGAAAACTGTTAAAAAACAAAGTAGAAATCAAAGAATAAAATCATAAATGAACAAAATGATAAGCAGCAGGGTCTTTAGTCCTTTTTTTGTGAAGGACTTTCCAGTCCCTGAGGTGTTCTGGGAGCTAATTCCACAGGAGAGGTGCAGCTGTGCAGAGGTTTTAAAAAAAGTTACTGGTAAATCACAATCAACACATGCATATTCATCGGTATGAGCAGAAACGCCACCATACATATCTGTATATGAATTTTAACATAAATAGAAACTACTAATAAAAAACTGTCCCACTTAACTATAAACCTATAAGTAAGTGAGTGTCTGAATAGGGGTATGACAAGCCAAGCTTATTTGTTCATACCCCTTTCTCCCTTTTGTCACCTAAAACGTCATGGTGAACTATTGGTTTCCTGTTTGATTTCTATGCGTCTGATCCAGAAATCTCCCAAAAAAAAAACATACATATATACATATTTTAAGTGAGTACATACACAGCTATACCCATCTGTTGCAATGCACATAATATACCTATGTAGATACATGTACTGTACATCCACACATCGTCCCTGTCAGTCTGTCCCAGGGCAGCTGTGGCTACTAACATAGCTCACCACCGTCAGGGTGTGAATGGATGAATGACTGTAGTGTGAAGCGCTTTGGGGTTGTAAAATTAGTTAAAACGCTGTACAAGTACAAGCCATTTACCATAATGAAAATCCCCTATATTTGGTGAAAACCAAACCCAGCATGCCAATTCATAAACGTATGTAAAGCACGTTGGTGGAGAAGTGATGATATGGGCTTACTTTGCTTCTTTGTTGAAACTGAATAGGTTTAACTGAACTGTACTGAATAAATAGCTAGACTGAAAGCTGTTGTGAATTGTAGCTATAGATAAATAAATTAAACTGATACAAAACACTGGAAACAATGACAACTGAACTGAATATTGTTAGTGTCTGATTTTTCTACCCAGTGACTATATGGAACAACCAAACCATGAAAGTTACTGCCTCTCCAGTAGGTATATGTTAAGCTTTGCAATTCAAACTGCTTAACTTGAGGTACCGAGGTTGCTGTCATACGATGCTGGTGGCAACAACAGAAGCATGAAACCACACTTCTCATTTTGCATTATGAACATGGCCATGAGCAGCAGCACGGACCGCCTGACCGACTTTCTAGCTCAAAAGGGCAACAGAGACCTACAGCTTATTAAAAAAGCATGTTTGTGACAGAGACATACACACTAACAGGCCGAGGCAGAGCAGAAAATAAGTGAGTAACGTTTTTTCCCTTTGAGGCAGTCACGCAGCAACGCGGCTCTGTGATGTTTCAGGGACGCTCCCTTTGTTCAGAGCTCGTAACTGACCTTAATTTTCTGTTTGATGCGTGTTTTTCCTCTCATTTCGGGTTCATCACCAGCATTCACTGAGAAGCACTAGAGTGTTTTGTAACGATGAAGGTCTTGTCGATTGAAATTAAGTGAATTCACATAAAAAAAAACCCAAACAGAATTTTAAGCAAAGATCCAGAGGTCTGGCAGCTTGATGGATCGGAGATGTTTGCTTTTTGGACAACACTCTTCTGGGTAGTGACAGATTGTCCACCAGCAGAACTCTGGATTCGTTTTCCACTCCCAACATTACATGGTTAACACACCAAACTTGTCTATTGAACCCTATTTGATGTCTTAGTGTTAAAGTACCAACATGTGCTTGCAGCTGAAATGTCTTTCTGCTGTAGCTCAGCTTCACAAAGTCACTAACCTGACTGCAGATGTTTGTTACGATACTCTTTAAGGCACCTCTTCCCAGCTTAAAATATTTACAACAATAAAAATGGTCTTTAAATGTATCTATATATTACAATCGTATGGCAACTGCGTTCTTGTTTGCTCATGATATCGAATGAGAATAAACACACGCAGTGATCTGAGGGTCAACCTCATTTCCTCTGTTTGCGGAGTTGTTTTGAAAAGTCCTGTCGCTGTTACGCGGTGTTAGCATCAAGCCGCTCCCGCACTGACAGGCAGAGCGACATCTCTGTTCTCAAACACACACTCACCCCTCGACCCATCTGGGGACCACTGCCACGATGACACGTAAGAGAAAGCCGTGACACAGAAATGAATAAATAAATAAATAAATGCCGGCAGAGATTGGGGCCTAATGGGTTAGTGTGCCTCTCTGCACCCGGAGCTGATGTGATGTAAGTCTACACGGCGGCGGCTTAAAGCCAGCGCGGCAACGTGCCCTGGTTCGCCTTCACATTCCTCATGCAGTGGCGGAGGTCGTTGCATATTCATGTGCTGAGCGGAGAGGATTTTGTTGCTGTGAGCAAACAGTAAAAGTAAGACGATGAATGTTTCATCGGTTCTGCCGGGCTGAACTTTCAGGATAGGGTTTAAAAACACAATGGGTTGGAAGAAAAGCCAATAAAGAATTTTAATCAAAGGACTTTTTAAGCTTGTAAAACTGTTTTTAAAAAAACATAAACATTAGAAATGCATATACACAATGTTTGTAATGCAGAATAAAGAGACTAAAAGCGCTTTTTGTGTAATGTGTTTGATATCCATGGAGAGCTTGTATGTTCTTGTTATTTCTGCTGTTTTGTAGTTGGATGTATTGGTTAAACTGCCAGTATAAGGATGATTATGCAAATTTGAGTGTCTGTGTCTAAGCTCTGAGATGCAGCTTTCTGTTCAGAGCTTCTGGCATTTTTCAATCAGTTTTGGTTGGCACTGGTTCTGTTTTCTCGTTTTAGGACCGGTACCTGGGAACCTGGGGAAATCTATGCATGAATGTACTTGTTTCTGTTCCTCTGACAGATACTGAAGTTGCTTCTCTGTGTAAAAGATGTTAATATATAACACAAGAAATGTGATTCCTTTGCTTTAGCTTCACGCTCCGCTTTATTTGTGTTCTCTTGCTTTCTGGAAGATTGTGTTAGCAGCTTGTACATGAGCACATGAAGTACATCAAACATTTAAAATAGAGTTGCAGCTTTGTTACAAATGTTTAATATTTATTCTCCTAACGTATCCAAAGAGTCTTGCTGTCCAAACACAGAGTGACAAAAATGATGCTTACCGTTTATATATAGTTTTTTTTTTTTTTTTATTACAAAACTTGTAATCACCAAGTACTTGTCAGTGCACCTCCAAACTATTTGGGAATTACTCCAACATGCATGGTTCATTAAAATGCTCTTCAGTTTTCCCAGCATATAACAAAATACCTGCTAATTATTTAAGAGCATTTCACAAATACTGTGCTACATTTTGTTGTAGTTTAAGAATAATTGACTTGACACATGTTTTAAAAGAACAATTGGGAGAAAAAACAAGAACAAAATGTTTTACAACCTTTATTCTTAAAAAAAATAAATAAATCCCCCAGTGGAACTTTAAGTAATAATTCAACATTCCTGAGGTGGGGTTCTGTAAGGAATCTATCAGTAGTCAGTACCTCTCCTGCAGTATGATGATTTCCTATTTAAATACATTTGAGGTAAAAAAAACTACTTTTAAGGGTTTGAAATTACAGTCATAAACCACTGAAACTATATTTTTAATCCACTAGTGTAACTAAGCCAAGTATGTGGGCCACATTGCACACACGCCTTTTCAGCTCTGGCCAGTTTTACTGTCCTTAAGCCAGTTTGTGATTATTGGGGTCATCACTTATTTTGACGGCCAATTTGACCCCAGGCTTCAGTTTCCTGGCTGACATTTTATAAATTTAGCTTCAATATTTCCACATAATGTTACTTCCTCATTACTCCGTCAGTTTTGAAAAGTTCACCAGTTCAAACCAAATTATGCTGCCACCACCATCCTTCATGCCTTTGCTAATTCTCAGTTATCCGGGTCACGGCAACAGCAAACAGGCTTAAACGGGGCCTCGCTGTGCTCAGAAACAGCAGCGCTCAGACTGCAGCTTACTCAAGTGCGAGCCGCCAGACCTGACAAAGATTTATGGATAGATGTTGAAATGCTTTCAGAAAAAAAAATTAAAACTTTGTTTTTAGAAGAGCTTTCACTCAGTTTTTCTGGTGTCGAAATATTTTAAGAAAAACTGAGCAGAAGTCCAGTTGCATGCGATTTAAGCCTGTTTGCTGCTGAGATAACTGAGAATTTACGCAGGCATTTATGCTTGTGTAATGATCAGAGGAACCAGAATTTAGCCAGACCAAGACAGATAGCGTTTAAATACAGTTTATTGGATTGAATAGCTGCAGGTCGCTGGGAATCGTCAGCGTCAGGGACAGAAACCACTTCTCACGAATCACGATCCGGGAATAGGCGGGGAAGGTGAGGGCAGGTTTCAGCTGGTGGAGAACGGTGCTGGGATAAACCACAGTCTGTAGTCTGAGAACAGGTACAGAGTCAGAGCAGGTGATCAGAAATCCACAGAAAGTCCAAATCAGAATCTGTGAGCAGAGTCAGGGCACAGAAATAGGTCAGGAATCCAGGTAGCTCAGATAATCAGGTCCGACAGGGGAAAAGCAGACTCTGAGAATCAGAAGGCAGAAACTGGTCTGGTAACAGGCAGGGAGGCAAGCAGACAGGATTCAGGACGCTGGATTAGACTCACCGGAGGCTCATAATAATCTGGCACTAGTGGCTGGTCTGAGGGCTGGTTATACGGTGAGAGGTGCAGGTGGATCAGATGAGAGTTGATGAGAGCAGGGCGGAGCTGCACAGGTGTGTCAGGCCAATCAGACCAGCACTAGTGCCAAGATCATGACAGCTTGTACATAATTGTTCGAACAGATGAACGTGGCACCTTCAGGCATCTGGAAACTGTAGACTTAGACAACTTTATTTGTCATTTTGTATGTACAGGGTACCTACAGAACAAAACTGTAGCCAAAGATGAGCCAGAACTGGACTGATGATTCTCTTCTTGATATCGTGGCCGATTTCTTTTTATCATATTCTCAGTTTTAAACCCTAAATATTCAGCTTTTCCACTCAATGATGAAGTCATAACAATAGATTGCAGACATGGGAAACCAAATCCAGGAGTTAGAGATAATTAGTGTAAAATATGCTGTTTTTATAGCAAGGCTTGCTCTTTGATCTTTTATTTACCACTTTAGTCAGTTCCTTCCTAATATGGAAAAAACAGCCAGAAATGCTTTTTTTTTAAAAAATTCTGCATCACAGTTGGCCTTTTTACCACATTTCGACCACATTGTAGAGTGGAACTGATCCACTCCAGGAGAGCTTCAATCAGATCCTTTTTTGAATGTGCAAGTCCACTCAGCAGGGTGGGTGGACCACAACGATATTTTGAGGGTCCTCTCCAGCTGCAGTCAGCTCTGATCCCAGTTTCGGGTTCACCGCACTTGGCGCTCTCTAATTGCCAGACCGCGAAATCTGCGCCGGCTTTGGGCATAGTGAGCCCTGCTGAGCTGCTTCCCAGGGGTTAAAGTTGAAACTTGCATCTTTAATTTGAAATATGCGAGGGGAAAATAATTACAGCGCATGGAAAAAGGTCATCTAAGGGCCATTTTTTTATGCTCGCTGCACACATTGTGTTCTTCTGTGTAAACATATATATCATCACTAGAAAACGTGTCTTTTCGGTCTAAAATCTACAGTATTTGGTTTTGACTTAATAAAATGACCAGCGTATATTCAAAAAGGGCGTAAAGTTACATTCCCACACCACACACCATGCTTCTCTGTGTCCTGCTGTTCCTCCTCAGGGATTGTAGTAAACGTCTCATCTCGTTCCATCACCCTCTCCTCCCTCTTCGCCCTCCTCTCCTTCCTCACATCCAGGCTCAAATAAAGGCCAGATAAGCTCCCGTCTCCCCCCTCCTTCTGTCCTCCTTCATCTGTATGTCTGCTTGCAGATTTCTATAAAACTAAGCAGACTACTGTGGGCTAAAGGAGTGAAAATCCAAACAGAGCGCTGTGTCAGCTGCATGAAATGTGGAAAGGTTAAGACATTTTAGCCGATGTCTCGTGTTCTCAAGTGATGCAACACAAAGCTTGTGTTGGCAGTGTCTCAGCCTTCAACAATGCACACAGACTGACTGTCTGCTGGAGGGCTTGAGTTTAGAATAACAGGCTGCAGTGGGTTAGTGGTGCCTGCAATAATAACACATCCCACACACACACAGAAACTGTTGGGAAGCAAGTCCTTAAACACATGGTATTAATGAGTTTTACTTCAGTTCATATATTTTTTTTGAAAGAATGTTTTTAAAAAAAAAGATGATTACACAGTAAGTAACCAAAGGTCAGAGAAAATGCTTTTAGTGGCCGGAGCTTTTGAACATGGGCTGCATGCTATACCCTGGCGCCACCTCCTTGCCCAAAGTGTCGAACCACCTTTTGCTTCAAATACAGGTATGTTTAGTCTATTTGCTCATTTTCTCTGGAAAACAGTTCAACTTTAGTTAGAATCACATCTAGACTTTTGTCAAAGTCTAGATTTTTGGCTTTAGTCTTTCTCACACATGAATCTGTATGTTTAGGGTTGTTATCCTAATGTAAGGTGAACCTAAGTATCTTTCCTCTTCTAACAGGTTTTTGCTCAGGGTTTCCCTGTATTTGGCTCCATCCATTTTCCATACAACTCTAACCCTGCTGAAGATGAGCATCGCCATGGCACGATGCAGGCATCACCATGTTTCAGCAAGAGAAGGCCTGTTAAGGGTAGTGTGCAGGGTTTAGTTTTTGCCAATAAACTACATTTTTCACGTTGGCCAAAGTAATGAATTTTAGTCTCATCTTACAGCTCTTTGGTTTTCCACTATTCCAAAAATACAAGAAGTGTGAAACGCTGTTCTGGCCACAGATTCTCCCACCAGAGCTGTTTTATCTCTGCAGCTCCTCCAGAGTAACCCTTGGGCTTCTGGATTGCTTCTCCAACTGATTTTCTCCTTGCCTGGAAGGACATTTAGGTTTAAAATTAAAATACACTGAGATAATGGGGAGATGTAAACAAATACACCCAAGCTTTTGGATTATTGCCTCAGTTCTTTTCCACTTCACATGTATGTGCTAACTTTTATGAGTTGGTCATATGAAATCCAAATAAAATACATAATTATTTGTAATAATGTCATGCAGCAAAATATTTTTTTTAAAAGTTAGGTCTGAAAACTTTACGAGCTATTTTGTACAACTCAACTAAAGCATTCTGAAAAGCAAAAGTGAAAATGAGATACCTCCTCTTTTATTTTTGGGATTTACCGTCTGGTCCTGAAACAAGGTCTCCAAGATCCCCAAATTCTATAAAAAAAAAATAATTAAAACTGAAGAAAGCCTCGTTAAGAAAATAGTCTTCAACTTTTCTCCCACTTAAGGAGGATATATTGCAGCAATGTGCCGCTATATAAATAAGCTATTTAATGAATGATTGAATGCAGAGGGTGGTGGTTTACGCCACACAATAAAAGCGGAACTGCCATTCAGCCCGCAACTTTATCCATCTCAGAGGAGGAAGATCAAACTTTTAAAAGCTGAAACAAGTAAATAAAAAATTCAGCTACATTTCCCGTACAAGTGTATTTATAGGATCATTGGTTATTTATAACCACTTTTCTGGAAGACGGCATTGCATTAAATTTTAAAATAATATTGCAGAGAAGGGTTCAAATTTGGTATTATAGTATTAAGTAGGAAATATCTGGAAATTAAAAATGTGTATTTATGATTTTATGTTATTACCCTCCTTGGAGGGTAAAAATTTCTCTTTACAGTTCAGTTTAAGGTGTAAGTCCAATCTTGCTTTCAGTTCAAAGATGACAGGAGTAGATGTGCAGAGTTATTGTCCGGCTAACTGTGACATTTCAACCATAAGTATCAGAGCTCATCAGACTTCAGCAGAGATATTCTGAGTGTTTTGTTTTGACTTGAGGCGACTGTGTGGGCACAGCGGCCTGTCTCAGAGAAAACAGAGATAGAAAGGTTCGACAGGAGAATTCAAAGGAAGCGAGAACCATGGAGGATGTTAGATGGGTAGACATGGAAATAAGTAAGCTGAAGAGAAGGTGAGGCAGTGGGTCAGTGGCTGAGCAGAGAAGAAAAAGAACGGTCTGTTTTATGGTGCTGTAAAAGTAAGGCAAAGCTTTTCTCATTTATTCATTTATACGTTAAAAGTTTTTCTTCTTCTATTATTTATTGAAACTACTAGAAGCCAGATTTTGATGCAGAGGGCTTTGAATGTAGGTCACTGCGACTGAAAGTGCTGAGTCACATTTATAATTGCAGCATACTTCTTTTTCACATTCCGTATCCTCTGAGAAAAATAATTGATTTCTTTTCAGAACGTTGACAGAAGATTCATGCATGAAAAACCAATGTTCGAGCTGCGGCGTGGAGGAACACTCAGGATTCAGGATAAGACGGCGCAGGGATGAAGCTGGACAGAAACAGAGTTAAGTTCTCTACCTTAAAGGCACACAGAGAACAAGCCTGTAAAAACTTGAAGTAAAGAAAAAAATTTATGATTTTACTTTAAACTTTGCTGAGCACACATTGCGTTAAAGTGCATAGTAAACAGATTCATGTCTTAAAGTACTTGAAGCTAATACCTATAAGCCACACACCTCCCTGTATTTTCATTTTACAGTCCATTTTCAACAAACTTTTACTTTGGTAAAATTTGGAGTTTTACTAAAGGTTTAAAAAAGACATGACACAAAGGTCTATTTCTCACAGTGAAAGGGAAAGAAAAGAATACATGCCATTCAGGGAAGGCAGGGGCTTTGCCTGTATCTTCATTTGTCAAAATTTAAAGCAGTACCAAGTATTAGCTTAATTTGAGATATATTAAATGATTTTTCAGGTCAACATGCAGCACTTGGTGCGTATCAATGCTCCTTGCGGGCTGTCCTTCTCAAAAACTCACATATTTAACTTGAAAGGGTCGGCTCCGGCTCTGAATGACTGGCGTAACAACAAAACAAAACAGATATATCGCTTACTTGTTCAAACATATTTGGTTTTCTGATATAGGATTTAATTGAGAGGGGTAAATGTGGCCATGTCTTTACAAGTAACTCCACAACTTTTCAGTCTGCTAGTCCAAAATGGTCCGCTATCAGATTCCAAAACCCAGAGGGAGACTGTTTAATTTTACATGGAAGTTACAAGTCTAGTGTCCCTAGTGGCTAAAAGTTACACATTGCTGCTTTAAATAATAGACAATCTGCAGTCTGAGCAATAATTTCAAAGTTTAGAACAAGAGGAACTCTGTCAAATAATGCTGGAGGAGGGACTTAGGTTTATTTTGCCACCGCTGATATGACGAGGATGGTAGGAAAGGCTCAACATTTACCATTCTAAATGTGTGGCCAAGAATAGCATCATGGGGTCACAAAGTGGACAAAATTAACAATTTTAAGGGTTTTGTACACTTTTTTAAGGTTACTGCCAGGATCTATGAGGTGCCCTGTAAATGCTGTAGGTTATCTGAATGCTGTATATGTGTGACGTACCTAAGCCATATGACATTGTAAGCTTAAAGTCTCAAAATGGTTCTTTTGCTCATAAAAGAAACACCTTTATATCAGTGCATAACATCTGGTTCAACTACAGTGATTTACAAGAAATGTACCAAAGTTGTAATCTATTGCTTGGTTAACATTTGCTACTTTTATTATCTGTAAACCTCGGTAGCATATTGATTGTCTCTGGTTAATACACTGCTGCAAACCCAGTAGTTTTCTATGTCTATTTGTGTTTTTTCTGGTTACTTTAGACTGCATAGTTTTTCAATGAATTTTTAAAAAATCCATTATTTGTTTTAGAAAAGAAAAACGTCGTATTTACTGTAAGATAGAAGCTCTTAAAAAAATGCAGCATATATTTTAGGTACACCAAAGGAAATAGCTCATCTTCTTCTTCTTCTTCTTCCCCAGGCCTTCAGATGGGAAACACATTAACCGAAGAAGGAATATTTGACATCCGGGCTGCCTCCTTCCCACACACTGCATTACTTTCGTTAAAATCGGCCTGGAGGAAGGAGACAGACGTGGAGAAAAATGTGGAGTGACAGCAAGGACAATCTGGTTGGTCAAGTTCAGGGGGACTGACTTAAACGTCAAGCAGGGGAAATCAAATTAAGATGAAATGGCTGTGAAAGAGCTCGACTGAGACATAAATACACGTAAAAAACTCATTTATTTTAAAATAATCCTGATAAACTGGCTGCTGATGACTTATGTTGAGTAACAGCATGCAACGTTAAATAACTGTCCGGGAGTGGGAGTCAAAACTGGAGATTTGGGTTTAATCTGGATTAATGATGACGAAGAGGGCCCACTGGGTTACAGTTTAGGATTTAATGATAGCAGAGCCCCCCCCGGGGTGCGCTCTCTCTCTCTGAACATATATATAAATGTATGTATGTGTGTATGTGTGTGTGTGTGTGTGTGTCAGAGAGAGTGTTGGGAGAAATTAATGGAGCAAATGGCAGAGTGGAAGGCGATGCATGTGTTCAGTATCTGCACTTGTGTTTTAATGGGTGTCAGTACAACCAGACATTTCATGAGAGCAGCAGCCTGCAGAGAAGGTACAAGGTTCAATTATTTACCATTGGAGGGCTTTAAAAGAGAATTGGAAGAGCTTCTTGAAAATGAATGAGGTTCAAATGGTGGCCTCCGAGCCCTCAGCAGCGGTCACCTCCAGTCTGATTGGATGTCAGGATGAAGATTAAGGACTCTTTCCCTCTGACTGTGACTGGCAGGAGGAAACCAGCTCCTGGTTAGGGATGATGAATGAGCGGACACAGTTGATGGGGGAAATCTGCGCGCCGCGGCTCTGCAGGTGCTCCGATTTAGAGCCGAGCTCCCGAATCTGTGGCACCGGGATAATGAAATGTTGTGTTTCTGTCAACGTGGGAGGCCACGGGCTTCATGCTGCTTGATGGTGACTCAACTAGAACAAGTTAATTTACTGCTGTCATTTCTGCTCATTGTTACAGTGTTATGTGGTTGGTGTTTCCATCACTGCGGGGATTCAGCCGCACCATCTGGGATCTTTAACTGGATAAAGTGGGAGGGCAGAACTGGCAGAAAATATGGAAAAGTTTCTAAATTTCTCTTTTTTTATGGGTTGGACATTGTGTTTCCTTGAAAAGAGAACTTTTGCTGGTTGTTCATTACATTACCTGTGGACTAGAGCAAACCTTTCGCTCGTTTTACTACTCTTGCTTATTTCTGCTGATCAGTCTTCTGCCGAGGGCTGGGATAAACCCTGGTAAACAAAAAATTAAAAAATAAAAATCAATGCACGCAGGTTTTGGGAATGTGGGAGGAAATCCAGAAAAGAGATCAGTGTGCACAAGGAGACATGCAAATTTCAGACATACATGTCCCAGCTTAGGCTTGAACCCTGGACCTTCATGCTGTGAGGCAACTGTGCCTATCGATCAAATGTTTAGATCGCTCAAATGTCACCGTGCAACCTTGGATAAAACAAAAATATACGAAACCTGATTAAGCGGTATCTCATCAAAGGAGAACAGCATATATTTGATTGAATATGAAGTGATCCATATTTATCAACTGTGGAGTTCATGCCTGACTGCACTAAAGGTTTTAGAAACATTGGCTTGTAAAGTATTCATAAAGGTCTAACTTTTCATATTGTGCCATATTCTATAAACTTTTATCTCCCAAATCAGGGGTTCCCAATCAGGGGTTCCCAAAGTGGGGGTTGGGATCCCCCGGAGGGTTGCAAGATGATTTGATGCTGATTTAGTATTTCCTTATTTGTGAAACCCATACCAAAGTTTAACTTTACAAGAAGCTCAACGCCTCTCATTTTAACGCAAGGGGGATGGCTGCCCTTATTTGCAAGACTTCTTATAAAAATCTGACTTTATTCCAATAATGTTATGACATTATTCTCATAATTTCCCCCTCAAAATATCGCACCTGTCAAAAGGGGGTCACCAGTCCCTTTCACATCTGTAACATGAGCTCAGAGTGAACCGGCTCTCATCTGTGAATAGAACAGGGTGCCAGTGCCAAACCTGCCAATTCAGGTATTGCCTCATGCGACTGGTAATGGCACTGACTCTGGTCAAATACAAAACTACTAAAAAGCAGTCAAAAAATGAGAAGTGAAGAAATGTCAGGGCCCTCCATCTGCAGAACCATTCCTGTGTTTGGGCTTGTCTTCTTGTTGCCTCTTCAGTGCACCTGGTGGTTATTTCATTAGCACAACACAGCGGACCCTGATAAAAATCTCCCTCTACTACTAAACTAACCAGATCAATAGTTGAGATGTAAATGACTTGATATTATACTGTGATTAAAAAGTGTTCCTTCAATTTTGTTTGAGCAGTGCAATTATAATCTTAAGAAAATACACTTAAGTTCATTGTTATACACAATGAGAACATGTGTTGTAGAATATTTAAAAGAAAGAAATTAAAAAAGTAGGATTTCTAAAAATAGGTCAATGTTTTTTTCTTGAGTCCAATGTTTTTATGTGGATAACTTTTTGCTATATGGCAAACAACAGATGTTTGCTGTTAATGCAGAGTGCAGAGTACTTTACAAACAGGGCTACGATTAAATTCAAAAATACTTTATTATTCCCACAGGGAAATTAAATCGGCAGCTACTTTAAAATTTTTAATTATTTCTTTGTGGTTTCAGTCGTAAAGACTTTCTTTACCTTTTACTTTGTGTCAAGTCAAGCTTATTTGTATAACACATTTCAGCAGCAAGGCGGTCTAAAGTGCTTTATATCATGAAAACATAAAAACATCATAAACACGTCGAAACAGTCACCGGTTGTGAGACCAGTAAGAAACTTTAAATTGTATAATTTAATACATCAATATGTTGGTCAGTGGTCCTGTTATTATGGGCTGAAAGCAACTCTAAACAGGTGGGTTTCCAGTCTTCATTTAAAGGAGCTCAGAGTTTCGTCTGATTTGCAGTTTTCTGGAAGTTTGTTCCAGATTTGTAGAGCATAGAAGCTGAACGCTGCTTCTCCATGTTTGGTTCTGGTTCTGGGTATGCAGAGTAGACCAGAACCAGAAGATTTGACTGGTCTGGAAGGTTGATGGAGAAACAATAACCTTTCCTGAATGAACCCTCTTTTGATCAAGATGACTTAATAAATCATCTAATTTTCCTTATCTAAAATCCATGACTGAAGAAGTATTGCTGATGTGTTAAGATTAATATTTGAACTGACCAATAAACCCATAAATGTCTGTATCGACAAGCTGCAATAAATACCATTCACATATTTTGAGTAATTTACATTTATTCCGTTTTGACTGACAGCCACTTTAAAGTTTAATGTTCTGAATGCTCTTAATCTGTGCTGTACATTCAGCAGAGGGATCAGACTGTCAGTGTTTCTGTTTTCACCCTCCCCCCCCCATTCAGACGCCACGTTCAGAATACAGCAGGAAGAGCCCTGAAACAACAACCTGACGGCGCTCCTGTCAGTCAGCCGCAGGAGCGTCGCAGCACATTTGTACAAGCACGCTTGAATTCCTCGGACTGGGAAAAGACTGGCTGCCAGGGAGAAGATCAAAGTGTGAAAACATTTCCGTCTGCTGGGTTCACCTGTCAGAGGACCTAAAGACATCAATCACACGCAGCTTCAGAGGAGGGTGGTCTGCAGGGAGCTCTGTGCTGCAGTCTGACTCCAAAAAAAAAAATAAAAAAAATTGGCTTTTCGTTCTGTCAAAATAAAATATTAAGCGCTGCTGGGATCAGACTTTTATGTTAGGAAGCTTTTTCCTCTAGCAGAGATCATTAGGAAACGTTGGATATATAGTAAATCATAAATGATTTAGCTGCACTAATCCTGTAAACTGCAGCTCACCTTAAAAAACCCTGATTATTTAACCCTGACTTTAATCTCTATAATACACAGAAAACCATATATATATATATATATATATATATATATATATATATATATATATATATATATATATATATATATATATAAACAAAAACTTCCACTGTAAGTTATTCAAACCTTTGAGACACCAATAACAAAAAGTATTTTGTGGTTCCGTCCCCTTAATCATTGTTTTAATCATTTGGATGCATGTCTATTTTAGGCTGAAGATGCAAAGATTTGCTTCAAGTCACCCATCGTCCTCTTGAGCTTCTCATTAAAGTGACCGTCAGAGTGAGGAAAAAGATACTGTGATGCAAACAAAAATGGTGTCTTTTGATGTGGTTTTGGCCTGTAACACATCCTGCTTTTCATCTTCTCATGAGCTCGACTTAATCATGTTTAATGCAACATCATGTCATGTTTGTGCAGTTGCACTTTTCACACATGAGCAGACACTGGGAGTGTGTGAGACTCATGATGATGCGCAGCAAAGCAGCCAGATGTTAAATCCCAAATCATTCGCCCTGGATTTAACTCTTGCATTTATCTGCTGGACAAATCTGGCCCTGCTTTGTGGCTTTAAGATGTAGCCTTTAATTATAAATGTATAAATGTGTGTGCGTGTGTGTGTGTAGGGGTGTGTGTTTATGTGCGACTACATATGACCTCTGGTTTTTGCACAGTTTTAGCCTGGCCCAGCGTGCACATGTGAAGTGGTCTCGCGTTTCTTGTGGGAACCTGCCGAAAGCTGCAGCGGGTGACGACTGTGGACTTTTAGCTGCTGCCGATTATAAAAAGTGAAACGCGAGCGCATTCCTGAGGGCCAAGACAGAGCCCTGCGGCTGCACAGCTGAGGGTTTATTGAAAGATGAGCACTGAGCAGGAAATTAGCCTGCAGCAGGAACCAAAAGTGCATGCTCAAACACTGCATTCCCTTATTTGCATCCTTTAATAATAATAATAAAAAGAGCCTTTGTGTTGCTGTGATTATGACACATTTTAACTAGGCTTTGAACCCAAGCGGATTCCGCGTGACCCTGACTTAATGTTTCTTAAAGCTGCAGACCTTTTGACTCTAAAGTTGTGGCTCTGCTGCGTCCAGGCGTTATGTGTGCCCCAGATTTGTGGAGGGAGTCGTGGGGCTGTGGGAGGGTGACAGCTGACAATCCGGGACCTCGGAGAGGAGGGAGGGAGGGAGGAGCAGGAGGAGGAGGATGTGGTCAGACAGCGTCCACTGCTGGGATCCCTGGGGAAAGTGAGCCACGGGAGAGGAGTGTACAGTGTACATTCACAGCTGTCGTGTAGAGCAGAGAAACACACACGGAGATTATAATTATCCTATTCCACATGAAGCTGGTGTCTTTTTTTTTTTTTTTACAAAATGCTCGATGGCCTGTTTGCAAAGTTACATAAATCAATTCAATCTTCTAGGAAACATTGAGAAAACTGGGGGATCTGTTTTTATTGGAACACATTTGGCTTCTAAGCTCCATTTGAAAGTCTTTGCAAAAAAATTAAGATAAAGCTTAGCCTCTAATGATCAACAGTTCAGTTTTCAAACTATTTTAAATGTGTCATAACACTAAGTTACTAAATCAAACTTATACTTAATATTGTGTCCCTTGCAGTTGCATGAATCTGTAAAGTTACAGCCCTTGTTTTGTTTTTTTTATCTTTTGAAATGGAAACAATAAAAAGAAAAAAATTACAAGGAGTAAATCTGTCCTACGATTTGCCGTTTGGAAGATGTGCAACGAAGAGTCTGTAAAGTGAAGAAAATGCAATGTTTTCTCCATCACTTAATGTTTGATGATTGGGAATCACTAAAGATGTTAATCTATCTCTTATATGAAAATAAAAACAAAGAAAAACGACCAAACTGTTAGTTGTTAGCCTAATAACATTTAAGTTTGAACAAGCAAAATGCCCAAATATTCATGGTCTTTTTACTTTTTCTTCAAGAATTTTTTTTAAATTAAATTGATTATAAGTGTTTTGATGACATCAAGAACAGACTCTTAAGCAGCTGCAGTTGTAACCGTGAAGTTAGGCTCTCCTGCACTAATCCCAGGATCTCTGCAGTCGGCATGTCTCATTTTCACAAAGTGCTCGGCGTTGAGAGTCCAACTGACTGATGTGGCTTGATGTGTGTGTCGTAAAAAGCATCTTAGGGATTAGATGTCGTGAAGTGGCTGTGATGAACTGCCAGGCTGCGGAGTTCATGTTGCTTTTTTATTTATCAAAGTCACTGATGGGTTTTTGGTACAGATTTAGAGTCAGTTTAGTGCACAGTTGACGCTCGGGCTGTGAGTGACACGCTGGCGTCTTCCCGCGATGAACCTGTTAGTCACGCAGCAGCGTCTCTCTGCTGCGGGGATGCAGGCTAGGAGATGCACACAGTAGGGCATGTGTCAGGATCTCAGATTTATTTGTTATAGGGAAATAAGTATTTATACAGGATGGGTGACAAAAATATGAACAAGTCTCGAATTGTTAAATAAATATATACATTTTGTAAAAAGGGTATGAAGTATTAGCATTTGGATATTAAAAAGCACCAAAGAAGTTAATTATAACTCTGGAGGAGTTGTAGAGAAATCCTGTTTGCACTTTGCCTCTGGCCATGTGTAAACAAGCATGGGTAAACAAGGTAGTGGCAGCATCATGATGCGGGAATGCATTTGTTACGCAGGGACAGGGAAGCTCATCACAGCTGCTGGGAAGAATTGGCTAAATACAGGGAAATACATCTGCGAGGAACTGTGTATGGAAATGTATAAACAAACTGTTGGATTTGATGTTTTCATAACTTACTGTCATGCATCATATGCTTTTATACAACAAAATGTTATTGCATTACATTTAGTTTTCTTGTTCTGTTTCCGGCGCTGTATTGGACAATTGCAGTTTTAACTTTAAAAACAAAAGTACAAACTTGCCCAACAGTAATTTGACATAATATTAAACTCGTCTAATGTATTTTCCCAATTCAAACCTGCTGGTAATGTTTTGCAAACCTGAACCTTTCTGAACTTTACCTGTTCAAAAGTATATAATGATGGACAGCACAACTAAAAAGGATGTTAAAAGCTATGGCTTCAGTAACTACTGAAAAAAATTTGTTAATTTTTTTTTACATTTTGTAATCAATCAAATAACTTTTAGTTAAGTAGATTTTTTTGCTATTCAACTCAAAAATACTTTCATCTTAAAGGGAAATTAAATATTGCTCTAACTCATAGCGGTTTCTTCAACAAGTTTTCTTGATTCTTATAATATTAAGTCACAGGAAACATGAATGTTTTGTCTTACTTTTTACATGTCCCTTTTAATCTAACACAAGTTTACAGTATAAGTGTGAAATTGGTGAAAAGACAGCATAAGCTTCTGTTTCTTTCAGTTCCGGCGTATTCATTTTCTCCGCGAAAAAACGTAAAAACACAAGGAGGCATATTCCCTTTTGCAAAACAGATTTATTTTTATGAAAATCAGTGACAGATTTACAGCACACAGGAAGCATAAAACACTAGAAACGGTTCGCAGAACTCCGGTAAAAAATATCAACGACATTGCAAAGAAACGTAAGAACATTTTACAAAGAAGAAACAGAGGTTCCCTTTACAAAGACAAACCGAGCGATTTTACATCTCAGACTTGCTGCACCTTGGGATGCGACTGTGAGCTGAATCCGTGTGTGTCCCAGTGAGTGCTCGACCCTCTGAATGTGCAGAATGTATTGACCTGAATACTGAGACTGTACGCCATATGGATCTTCTAACTCAAAAGGCCTCTGAGGCCTAATCCCTGCTGGCTGAGTGGGTTGGTCTGTTACCCCATTTAAAACGCAGCAAAATGAAATATTCTTCTTCCACAATAAGCAGAGAGCATCAGAATGTCTTTGCATAACGGTGGTCCTCCATTCTAATCAGAGTTGTGAAGTAAGGGTGGGCAGTGTTGTCTGTAATCCTGAGCGGTGGAGGTTGTGAAAAGAAGCTGTTGTCGCTGTTCATCGCAGAAGAAATCAATAAAAACGGACATACTTATGTGTGTGAATCCAATTATTGTGACATTCCTTACATGTACTGTTGTTAGTGTTATTTTAAATATTCATATCTGCACAGAGTAATGAAAATCATGCAATGCAACATCACAGTAAATGCTTCTTTATTGCTGCTGTTTGGTTGGTCACGGATATGTACAAAGTTTTATACATCGGGTTTGTTAACCTCACCTCGCCTTATTGTCTGCTGGTCATTTTCTTTATTATTATTATTTTATTTTTTTACAACCATCTGTTATTTCAGCTCTGTCACAGTCCTGTGTGCACACAGTATGTAACGCCTCCATCATCATCATCATCATCATCCCCGTTCATTCATAAAGCTTTGGGATTAAACAAGCTTGTTCTGCAACTTTTTCAAGCTTCAGACATGCTTTCAGTAACGAGACAGATGGCTGCCGGTTAGGCCTTATTCACAATTGGCTATGCCATCCTCCCCCTCCCCCCCATCCTTCCCCTTTCTCTGAAACAACACCGCCATCAAGGCAGAAAAGAAATAAAACGATTCTGTCTATTATGAAACCAAGCTCAAGAGCATTCGTTTAGTGCAGGCTTTGATTTGAACATGTACAATATTGTCAGTCAGAAGAAAGTTGAATCTAACAAATTACATTTGAGATTGATTGAAACGTGGCAGTGTTTGTGTTTTCTCCTGTTGTTTTTTATTTCCTGAGCAGGGTGAACGAGGCTGGTCCGGTTAAACCTGACCACCAGAGCCTTTTTGGGAGCAGAACAACGCTGTTTTAGCGGCAGTGCATTCAGTTGAAGCTTGTCAACAGCCTCACGTATGAAAACGCTAACAATACAATTTGACTCCTGGCCGCTGCTATTCATAGCAGCGACGTGAGTCACGTCCGGTACTGCAACAATGAAAAATGTTCTGCTGTGGCTTTTATAAAGTTTCTGGTGACGTTCTGAGAAGGACGCCTGTGTCAAAGTACCGTGTTTGGTGACAACCAGACGATCCGACCGTACATGCACGTGTGTGAAGACATCAGAAAAATACAAAACTTGAGCACAAGCTCTGAAAAAGACTCAGTCACACTGCAGCACATTTTCAGTCACTCACAGAGTACAAGGTTCTCGGATTGTCATGCGAAACGTTGCCCTGATATTCTCTCAGTTGTAGGAGGAACATGTGCTGGAAGCGCTGGAAGAGTACCAGTTCATTTCTGAAAGATATAATTATACCCCAGCCTCTTATTCATCTGTTCATTCACTCCCTTCAATCACAGCCACCCGTACCCCCCACCCCCCAGCACCTGTCCCAAAGTCAGTCTGGCAACACTGGCAGCCTTTTGGCTCGAGACCCACTGTTAGACCCACACAGCTGTGTTATAGTCAAACAAGGGTTGCCTTTTCTCCAGACCCATGTCTGGCTGCCTCCGGTCTAAATAAATTCCTGTGAATGGTTGCTGGTAGAACTGGGGGAAGGGCTGATACTGTTGCTGTTTCCTTTCCGCCTCGGCTAGGTGCGGACACGGCCTGCCTTTGCCCTGCTGTCCGTTGGCCCAGAAGGGCAGATAAAAGCTGCCCTTTGAAACTTTAGGAGCCGCTTTCTTG
This sequence comes from Fundulus heteroclitus, assembly GCF_011125445.2. Taxonomy (NCBI): domain Eukaryota; kingdom Metazoa; phylum Chordata; class Actinopteri; order Cyprinodontiformes; family Fundulidae; genus Fundulus; species Fundulus heteroclitus. The sequence continues at coordinate 14,076,632 of NC_046380.1, read as the reverse complement.
GGCCTTTTGAAGAGGTCACCCTCAGGCAGCTCGGGAGCCATCCAGCCAGGCCTCTCTTTGAGAAGCTTGTCCCTGTCGGGCCGGACGCTGCGCAGGAACTTCTTGAAGATGTTCGTGGTGAGCGAGAACTTCCTGCAGATCTCCTGGGAGCGGCTGAGGCGGAGAGGGTGGGCAGGTGTGTCCGGCCTGTCCTCGCCTCCTTCCACCGTCCTTTCCTCTCTCCTCTTCCTCCTCGCCTCTTCTTCTCCGTCCTCTCTCTCCACCTCAGGCAGGTCAAGCCAGTTGCCTACGAGGTCTGCAAAAACATTGTCCCCCAGCACCAGGGGCTGACGGTTGCGGCTGCGGCTCATGAGAGAGGATGTCCAGTCGCTCGCATCGTCTGCGCTGTCCTGGGAATAGTCGCTGTCCAAGGAAGGTCCCTCTCTGGAGAGGCTGTACAGGATCCCCGGCAGATCCACCACCTGTGCCTGGCGAGGAGCCTGGGAATGAGGGTATGGCTCTGGTGGTGGGTTTCCCACCATTGGTCCATAAAAGTCTACCTGAGGGGCAGTGTAGCCAGACCACCTCTTGGGTATTGACGCAATATTGTTTTCACTTCTCGTACTTGTTCCACTTCCTCCACTTTCGCTCTCACTCTCACTTTCCAGACTGGAAGCTGAAGAGGAGAAGGTTCCCATGCTGCTTCTGTTCCTTGACGAGGTCTGATCGTCCCTACTTAAGGAAGTTCGGCTGTCCAGGGACAGCCTCGGACTTGGCGCTAGGCTGGCGCTGGACTTCTCTGGCAGGGTTTGTCTCAGGACGGACTCGTGCTCTTCACTTGGAACCGAAGCTGCTGCAGCTGATTGGAGGAGGGGGGCAGTTGAAGCAGGATGTGGGATTCCCCTATTAATCGGGCGTCCTGATATGTCTAGGCTTTCCAGCGCTGTCTGGACCTGAAGGAGCTTGAGTTCTTGAAGAGCTCCCATCATTGAATTCATCTGAGCGTGGAGGCCATCTCCAGCTTCTCTCATAGAGAGCTGCAAAGAGAGAAAGAGAGCGGATAAGGATGAGAGGTTAGAAACAACAAAGACCTTCCTTCAGCTTTTAGGAACCTTTTGCAAAAGGATTCCTGCCTCTTCTGCTTTCTCATTTTGTCACATTATGACCACAAACTTTAACACAAATCAGTGCATAATCCATGTCCATCCTTGGGTCCTTTTCTTCCTTTTATTTGCTAAGAAATTTGAAAACCATGAGCCATCGTGTTACTTCCGCTTCACCATTATGCTCTACTTTGTCTTGGAGTATCGCATGGAATCCAGATGCAAAGTTAGAAGTTCATGGTTTTATTATGACAACAATCAGAAAGACTTTAATGGATGTAGCTACCTGTGCAAGTACTGTACAATCTGGCACAGACAGTAAAGACAGAAGAGTGAAAGAAAGGAATACAAATATTCTGTATTTGTCAATAATCAAAAATAAAAGTTGTTGGACACAATCGATAGACTCTGTAGGACGGACACAGGTATATCAGGCGTATTGATACATAAAAGTACAAAGCGTTGCCTCGGCTGGGTCGAGCTGTCGCTCCTCATGTTCAGTTGAAATGTGTGGTCATGTGACCTAGTTTTGGACGACAGCATCCCATATGGCCTTCGTAGGAGAGGGTCCAACATGCGACAGCTGCAAAACATGGCACCTTTTTGTTGTTTTCCATCCCAATCACCCTCATCATCTTCATTTTTATTTTGCCTTTCATCTGTTTTGCCACACATTTGCTTGCTAATCTGAGTAAGGTGACCAGACTTCTCTAATGAAAACTGGGGACGCCTCTGTTCATTTTGCCAGGGAGAGGTCGTCCAAAACGGGGACTGTCCCCAGAAATCGATGGATGTCTGGTCACCCGTAAATTTAAACCACCTCTGTTTGCACTAATCCAGCACTGATATACTTTCATTCTTTTATCCTGATCTCTCTCTTCCTGCTCCTGTGTGCCTGTGCCATGTGACCTGGACTAACTGTCTCCTCCTGAAGGCAGATAAAGAAGTCCAAAGCCTTTCCCGGTCCTGTGTCTAAACTTGCAGGGATGAGCTGCTGCAAACACCTTCAGAAAAATATATTCTCTCCTAAACTGTTGATATGACAGGTTTATCTTTCGGTCGTGAACAGGCAGACGCAGCCAAGAGTATCAACTCGCTGATGACTCAGCCTGCAGGAGGCCCTGCTCCACTTATATAAAATAATACAAAGTTTGTGGGAAGGTGACGGTAAGCATGCAAAGAATTGTAGCAACGTGCCAAACAGTGTGGGAAAAGTTAACGCGAAACCTGTAGCACACACCTACAAACTGTCATCAACCAATCCTGTCACAGTAACAATAATAAATGATAGATAACTGAACTAAGTAGTTATTGTAAACACAAAAAGCTAAACGGAGTCTACTCTTGAGCGTAAAAAAAGTACAAAACCACCATCTTACCTTACAAAACAACAGAAACAGATATCCCTGTCAGCCTACACCCTCTGCCAGCCCATCAGTGTTGCTCACTATTCAAACTGGCCCTATATACATATCGCCATCCAATACAGACACACCGCTGGGCTTCACAGCCAATCAGCTCTGGCCGTCTAGACCGAAATCCCCCTGCAGAGGGTGGCGGTGGAAGCCCCGTCAGTCAGGCGGAAAGGGATCGACAATGAGATGGGCTGGACGAGGGCCAGCGAGGGAGAGGGGAGGTGAGAGTCAGCCGGATGAACAGGAACGGAGGGAGGTGGGGCCGATGGGAAAGGATACCTCACCATATGTGACGATGTCCAAGGGAAAACTGTTGATGGTTTCAATTATGGATGACACCATAAGAACTATGTGAAGGGTGGGTGGAAAGGGGGGGGGGGTGTGTTAATGTGTTGACAACAACAACAGGCTGTGATAGCAGTGGTTCTGATTGTCCCAGGGAGAAAAGAAAGAGAGAAGCCTTATATATAGAGATGCAGAAGTGTAAGTGGAGGGGTGGTTAGGGGTATAATTTGTAATTTAATGGAAAAATGAACAAAGGCACTCATTTGTACAACATAGCAATGTTGGGGTGAATAAGTTGGGCATGTAATCCTGTTCAAAGATTAACAACATCGACCCTTAAGTTATATTTTTCAAATGTTGCATCCAGGATTTCAATACTTTAGGGCTAGCAGTCACATCTTGATTCGTTCACTACTTTATACCCAACTTTTATTCCCACAAACATGTTATACACACATTCAGGACTGAACCCACTTCCAATTTGCTTCTCGTGAGCAAAGTCTATTTGACATATTACTGAAGCTCTTCATCACATAGGCTGTGTGAAGTTATATGTGAAAGGTTTGGTCGTTCACTTTGGATTCTACGAAACACATTTCCACCATCAAACTCAGGTCTGTGCATGGCATGAAAAGTCATGCTAAAAACAAATTACGTAAAATGATATTATATCAACAAATTAAGAGAAAAGCTCTAAATTTAAATGAGTTATGAGTCCATTATCGCATTGAATCTATAAACCCACAAACATCATTTTTGGCCTAAAAGAATTTACCCATTATCAAATAAACAATTTTGCTACACAAATCTGTCATTATGTTAAGTATAGTGCAATTAGTCATAAGATAAAGAGACAGTATTTATCAATGGAAGATTGTTTTGGATACCAAATACCAAAACTAAATTCACACAAATGTGGAAATAAATATATAAATTAACTAACAAAAAAATAAATAAATACATAAACAAAAGATAGCACAGTAATCCACACTATTAGTTTGAAAACATCCATTTTATCACATTATTACATATCATTATACTATCACTAATAACAGATTATATGGTAAATGACATAATATTGCCTGACGATTTAGTATATCATATAGTATAGATGTGTAAGATTACATTCAGTTTACCAAATGTGAACATACACAGTGAGACATTTAAAAATGTCCCCATTTTATTTCATTTTTCACAGATCAAAGATCTCAGACATGTCAAGCTATGTTTTATTAAATGTTCAGTGGTGAATCATGTAGTGCGAATTTTACCAGTCTGCTTCAGATTTCAAACTGTTGGGGATCAAAGCGAGTCTGAATATTCAAATAGTCTGTTACTTAAGCGGCAAATCTGAAGCTGCAAAAGTCGGATGCCAACTTCAGAGCCCTTAGCCAGCCAAGCTGCACAACTATATTTTCCTAAAGCGCTTATAACTCATTTGTGTTTGTTCATCTGGGGTCACAACATGCTGCCATATAAATGATTAAAAAGTTGTGTTCTGTGCTCATTTTTACCAGCAAGCTGACTCCAACTAGGTGGCGAGATAACCTAGAACTCTTGATAAGCAAAACATTACCTCAATATGTATAATTAAGTAATTTGTTAATTATTTTTTAGGTTTCTGAAAGCGTTTTTTTTTTTAAAAAAGTACAAAAAATACTTAAGAGGTTTGTATCAGGAGACTTTGAAAAAAATCTTAGCATTACAATAGTTGTGTGAATTTTAAAAACTGTAATAAGCATTTAAATGTTCTTGTAAATTAACCTCAGCTTGACACTTAAACAATGTAAAAACCCGATTTAAAGCCTGTGCCCGCCCCTGGCATGTGACATATGAGTGGGTGCATGAAACACCTCGAAGATCAGATAATAAGGCCATTAATGCACATGCATGGGAATAAAAGCCTCCGAGCACCCCGCTGGCTGGCTGGATTAGGCAGTGAAGGTACATGTAATTAGCGCAATCAGGTTGTCTCTAGTGTTTCTGGCTTCCACATATGGCTGACTTCATTAGCAGTAATTGACTACGTCCTGGGAGAGGCAGAGGAAGAGCAGATAATCACGGTTTACTTTACCACTTTACTATACATCAAACATCAACAGGACGAAACAGAAGATGACACGAGCAGCTCTGTTCAGTCGGATCGGCCGAGGCAGAAACGGTTGCTTTCTGCCTCGGCCGAAAGGTATTAAATGTTCACTTATATACAGAAAGGCTATAATTTATTTACTTTCTTTTACTTTTTTTTTAGGTATCACATTACACATGTCAGCTTAAATAATAATACATATGATTTAGCAATGGTATCAAGGTGTTACACGATTGTATCTGTTGCTTTATGTCTGTTGGTTGTGCTGTTCTTTTTGTGTCTCTTTCCAGGTGATGGAGCAGACAGAGGACGTTTTATCATTCTCTTCCTTTTATCTCTTCTTTCTTTCACCTCTTCTTTCTCTTTTTTTTTCTCTTCTTGTTTTTCTTTTACTCTCCTACTTTCCCATTGTAGTGTCCATATAATTTGAAATTCTCCCTGCAGGAATCACAATAAAGCTATTTACACGCACAAATCAAGCGGAGCATTATGGCGAAAGCTGTTTGCTCCACTTGTGAAAGTAAAATCTGTCGAGCTCTATTTGGCATTAAGATATAAATTTTTACTGCCACATTGCTAGACAGGACACTGGGGGAAAAAAAAAAAAAAAAAAAAAAAAAAGAAACGGTTGCTTTTGTTGAAGTTTATGCAGGGATCAGCGGAGGAATTGCTGCACTCTGAGCAGCCAGTGAAACCACTTCGGTTTATTAAATCTGTTTTGGAAATATTATCTCTAAAGCCAGCTGTTCTCGTGCAGTCTGAAAGTAGCACACCTGCTTGAATTTGCACCGAAACACCCCTCATGCATCATCTCCTCAAAAACACAGCGTTGTTAAACGGCATCTCTTTTCTCAGCGTTCATACTAAAGCCTGGGGAACCGATAGAAAACGAAGCCCCATTATGCCGACTAACTCTGGGCTCTCCTCCGCTGCAATTACAGAGCTGAACTTTCTGGCCCAAATATGTCAGACTTCTCAACCTGCATTCTGGTATTTGCTCGAGAGGCTAAAAAGGCAACTTTAGAATAATATCCTGCAGCGGTTTCCAGTTTTGCCGCGAACGTCACAGACGTTTTCAGAAGCCCTTATGATTACAATGTGCGAATCACCAAAGGGGTCTTTTAGGGAAAAGCCATAGAAGACCTGACAGGACCTACAGAAGTTGCTGAATTAAAAAAAAAAAAAGAAGCAAAAGTCTGTCAAAGCTTATTAAGTAAGAGAAGTGGAATGAAATTGGACTGCGGGAAAATCTTGCCCAGAAATGCCTGCATCATTAAGACAGTCTTGCAAATTTTAGCTAAGTCTTCTTTATGAACTTAAGCCCCCAAGTATTTTGCTGATATAATCCATCAAGCATATACTACCATGAAAAGGTCTTTTTTTAGAAGCCCAGTCAGGCCAGTCAACCCCCACTTTTCTCTTCGGGCTGCAGTAGAGTCAGCCAAGCGCACATAATTGCCAATCAAGAGCAGAATGCTTCAGCGTTTAAGGACAAAGGCTGCCAGAGTCAAATTAGTGCAAAACGAAAGCTCATTAAGAACTTCCGAGCCATTTTATTTAAGAACATAGTTTGTTTTTTGTCGTTTTTAGATATCAAGATAGCATACCTGTACAGATGCAAGGAGAAACCATTCGATATGAACGCAGGAAGCATAAATAAAGCAACACTCTTCCTTTCACACTGCGCTGACATATCCAAACATGCCCAGGCTTGTCCCAATTCAATGAGCTCAGTGTCTTTTTTTTTTTTTTCTTTCAATAGTGTGATTGCGTGTAGATTCATTGATATAAGATTACTGGAAATTTGAGTAAAAAAATACACAGATATGGTATCACAATTACTGTTTTGGGCTTGAAAGTACAGGCCTTTTATTGTTGTCATGTGTTATTTGCCTGAGGGCGAGTAAACACAGAAGCCCAGGATATTAGCCCCAAAAACAGGCCTTCCTGTTTGGAAGGAGCTGACCAGCAGCAGCAGCAGCAGCACATTGACTGCGCTCCACCCTCCCTCCACATCCAACCAAAATTAAAAATGAATGGTGAGGCTGTGTGGGTCACAGACAGGAATGGACCGTGTGTCCACAGCCACAGAGAAGGTCTCTGTGGCTGTGGACGGCCCTGAGGTTACGACGAAGCACAGCAGCAGAGCTGAGCAGCATTCAGTGAAATGAAATAAATCACTGTGCACTGGAAGGCTTCTTTGGTGATGAAGGCTTTTAAGGGGGACTGGCCAGAATGCCTTCAGGGCCATCATTCAGGAGAGAAACACGCATGAATCATGTTAAGCAGCAGAACACGGGTCACAAATGTCTCTTGCACAATGTCACCACGACCGTTAGGAATAGACAGCGCTTTTATCTTGGCTTATGAGTGAAGAATGAAGATTTTTTTTTTTAAATTATAAGTCAGTGAGCCGTGACTATGTAAGTATCAACACTGACTTTAACCAGCGTCTGGCACACCCAGCAGAAACTCGATCAGGCCGATATGTGCGGAACTTGGACCTATAGATACTGACCTATCCAGACCAGGAACACCCAAAAGAGCTGCAACTTTGTAGCTGCTCTGCACCACGTATTCATCTCAGTTTGTCCCTTGTCAGAATTGCTCTAATTCTTATCCTTTATCGTTTTTCCTGCATCAAACACATCAGTTTTAAGATACGATAAGATAAGATAGGCTTTATTGATCTCACATTGGAGAAATTCACATGTCACATCGGCTCAGTAATTGAGGAGAATATTATAACTTGGTGCCTAATACGTCCCACTAATGGGATCGACGCATAGGGATCAACGTTGCTCCCTCTCCATTCATTTTCTATGAAATTTATGCAATGAGGTGACAATCGCCTGCCCTCCTCCATCCAACCGACCGGCGAAATTCGTGCATGGGAAATTTTGAGCTCCTACACATGAATTGGCTTGTGACACAAGAAAGTTGAACAATGTTGAACTTTTGTCGCTGTCCCTCGGCACCACAGCCATTTATCTGGAAGTGCGCCCTTTAAACGATGATATTCTCTATCCTGCCTCCTTGTCTGTAATATAGGATGAACTGGGTTGTATTTTTCTTTTCTAGAGTAGACATAAAAGCAAGATGTCAGTCAATTCCAGCAACACCTTCTGACTCTTCCGTCCTTGTCGGTCACGGACTGCTTTAAAAATATCAAAAGCCCTCCAATTTCAAAACCAATAAAATGTCTGGTAAACAAGCGATTTGAAAGGCTGCCGTTGCTGTCGCGTCCCGTGTGTTGGAGTTTCACCGCGGTGGCGATGAAAGCCTTTAGTCGCTGTCGCTTGTCGCTGCATAACCGCACAGAGAACAGAAGCCTTGGCTGTCACCGAGTTTGCTCTCATCCATTCACCTGATGTAAAAATAGTCGTTGCAGCTAGTTTATCACAGGGAAAACCACAGGGGAGGAAATTCTGAACAACTCGGAGAGTGAAACATAAATGTCATCTCAGCAGAAGCGGCCATTATCAATCTTCTTCAGGGCCTGGTTTCTTGCTTTGTAGGTTCTCAGATACAACTCAAAGCTAAATATGCATCAGAAGAATAGGATTTCTCATTTTAGTCCGTGTCCGTGCCCTAATATAATCGTTGAGATATTTGATTTTCCTTTTGTGGCACAGCTAATACACATAACAGCTTTAAAAACAGACCAGAAGGATTTCTGTTGATGTAAGTCTTCCTGAAGACATTCGTCTTGTGGTCTATCCACAGTATCTTGGACACAGGCTGATCCTGATGCATTTTTAAAAACAAATTTTTTCAGTGCTGTGGACACCTTCGAGGACATCCCCATTCTACCTGGATAGAAACTACAGCACCAAAGCGACCAAATGGGAACTGAAAAGTTACAACAGTCGTCCCTTTAAAATAACTCGGCTCAGACCCAATCTAAAATTGCATCTAGGACCTGCGGCCCAGAGCACAGACTCTGTGACAGCATTTTCGGAAACAGGGACGTGGTTTAATGACTTGTTTACTGCGAGCGCTCGTTTATAGCATTAGAAGTGATGCTGCTGCTGTGGGAGGCTGGCGATGATTAGGATCCGTATCATCCTCTTTGGCAGCTGATGTGTGGGGAGCAGGGACAGAGTGGGACTCTATCTGTTGTCTTCTTGGCTGCAAATCTCCACTGGAAGCGGTAGTCGGCACGTAGACGGTCGATGGCGCAGCAGTTGACGTCAGCGATGTGTGTGTGTGTGGGCTGTGAGAGTGTTCGTCCAATTCCTCGGCCCCCCCTCTGACATCAAAGGGAGTGCTAAATCACAGAAACGCTTCCTGAAGAGCGTGGACGTGACTGCTGGGGACTCTCAGGAGGAGCAGCTTCACTTTTCCGTAGGTGTTTCAACAGTTCTGGAGATATTACCGCCGTTCAATTAGAACTAAACGGGCCAGAAACAGATATTCAAAAACAGAATGTGAAGTTTGTTGTTTTGTATCATAAGATGACTAAACCGTCCAATGCAGCTTTGCCCCTTTACCACTTCTCAGCCCCTCTCTACTTCCATTCAAAACCCGTAAACAAACCATTTCGCACCCATGAATTTAAACCAGCGAAGGTTCTTGATAAGGGAGATACGGTTCACTGTGGCAAGGTCCCAGTGGCCCCACACATGCTCAAAAAAAGTTACATGCACTCTATGGCTCATTTGTCAGTGGAAAGTAGGCATCCTACTGTGTTGTGCTGAGTATAAACACTGTAAGAAGTTGTCGCTGCTTACTGCAGCTGGATAATAAGGCTGAAGTTGGTGTCTTTGAAGCTTTTCAACGTTTCAAAATGAATCTGGACTGTGTTGGATCATTTTTTGGTTTAAAGTTCAAAATATGTAAACGCCTCAAACCCGAACTAGATGCTACGTTGAAAAGAGATGATTGTAAAATACGATCGAAGGTACGTGCAATTTTAATTGTCTCTGCGAAATCACAAAGGGAGCTTTTAAGCACCGGCATCACCTTAGGTTGAGACAAGTGTTGAAAGGCTCTTTAAAACTCTTTAAAAGAGCTACGAATAATTTGGTCGGTCCACCACTTCACTGTTTTAGTCGGTTGTTTCCATCCTCATTTATTGTTTTGTGCTGCAGTGTGAAGGTCCCCCCCCCCCCACAGAAACCTCAGTGAAACCCAGCCGTGTCAAAGATCAGACAGCACCGTGGACCAAGGAACAGGGAGAAGAATCAGCTGCTACTCTCCCAGAGAAGGTCTTGAAGATATAAAAAGAGCCACAGCAGATGTAAATACTGGGTGCAGGGGCTTTTTTATCTGCAAGTCAGACACACTGCTTCAAATAAGTTCAAATATAGCTCCAAGTTCTCCAAATATGGCTGCTTTATTCACTCAGGCAGAGCTTCCAACTTAATAGTGGAACACATTTTAAGATTTTCTGCACGCCTGTATTAAACAAGCATTGTAATGGAAAATGTAATCTGAGAACCCCAAAAGCACCACATTAAGCCTCAATGACATCAGAAGCCATGAGAAATAACCCCTGTAAACGAAAGAAAGATGAACTGGACTTAATTGTGCACCATGTGTGGCCACGGCAGCAGTATAATTACCCACTCAACTCTGAAGAAACAAAGCTGAACTGTGGCACATCTTGGGTACGGCCATTCAAGTCTGTGAGCCGTGAAAAAAAAAAAAAAAAACAGGTTATGTACGCTGGCCCGCAGTGATAAACATGCTTTGTTACAGGCTTGTGGCTCCGTCTCAAACACAATGATCACCCAGGCAAACCCCGCAGCTGCCACCGAGAGCCGGGCCAATTTTAGCCGAGGGGAAGGAAAGGCAGAGCCGGAGCCACGAGGGAGGAACAAAACACACGGGCTTAGCGTTAAACCACTACCTTGCTATGTGAACTGCTTTTCTGATTCAACGCCCAAAAAGGTAACAAAGAAGGTGAAACTTTCCAGAAGGCTCCACAGGTTTGCTGCAGGTGCTTCTCTTAGATTGAATGACTTTATGCTCGTTGGTTTTGAATAGCAAAGTGACAGTTGGGTTTGAAATTCCCCGCAGGTACGAGAGAGAGAGAGAGAAAAAAAAAGAGGATTATAAATATAAATCTGCCACAGCAGCGCTGATAATGAAAAGCTCTGAAATGTGTTTTTAGTGTCTGAAGTAACGTCGTTAGACAAGTGTGAACCTCACATTTAGACACCATGAGTCAGAAATATGTCACCGTTTGTGTTTTCATCTCTAAGTAAGCAGGAAGAGCTTATGCTTTATTTTTTTTGATGACTCTTTGTCTGCTGTATAAGAATCGTGATTCATGCTTGAGTTAAAAGACATTTCCTTGTTGTCTACAGTATGTATAAAGGCCTAGGTAAAAGAACAAAGTGATGTTGACAGACCTTTTGTTAAGCAGAAAGGGAAAAAAAAAAAACGATGACACATTCCTGACTAGTAAATGGATCTGTAAGCTGGAGGTTGTTGGCAGCTCGATTGAGCCAAGAAGTTGGGATGTTTGAGGATGACCTGACTCTGACCCGCACAGACTGACCCTTAACAACATTAAAGCCTTTGTATGGTGCCTTTATTTAAAGCTATGGACTTTCAAATGCCATGTTCGCGTTTCTATCTTGTATTTGAAATTGTAGACTCAACTGTGTTGGCTTTCCAGTCTGTCAGAAGGGATCCGAGCAGAGCTGCTCAATTATGAGAAACAAATCCTAATTATAATGACTTTGACACCGGATTTATTTAACATAGTTACACGTTTAGTTGGGTAAATGAGACACCGTGCATTTCTTGCTCTTAAGGACCTTAGAGTGTCAAAATAGTTTTAATAACATTATTTTCTGGAGATTAAATTAGATTATGTGTCTATTTAGAAGCAAAACTAAACCTGAAACACAAATGAAATTAATGTACAGCCCCGTATAAAATTTTCTACAATGTATCTTTTCATCTTTATATATGGCTGACACTTTTATAAAACTCTGACATGTTGGTGTTCACAATCTCATATTTTATTTGACTGTTTCCATTCAGTTTCACACAGTATGCTTATACAGCCTGTACATTACTCAGGAGAATTCCTCCACAGCCAATTACTCAAATTAATCTTCGGGGCTTCCTTACATATATAACTTTTTACCAATCTGCATTACATGAACACCTGAACATGACTGGATTGTTTTATAATGTAGACTGAAACGGACAAACCCCAGTTTGATAAGAATTTATGGATGTGATTGAACTGGATCTGCGATATACTGGCGACCTGTCCAGGGTGAACCCCGCCTCTCGCCCATTGACAGCTGGAGATAGGCACCAGCACCCCTCGCGACCCCAATAGGGATAGACGTGTTAGAAAATGGATGGATGGATGGATTGAACTGGATTAGAAAGAACTGGATTGACTTCACCGGAGTTTGGACAGGAATGACTCTGATTTAAAAATTAACCGGACCCACATTCGTATAAGGTACCTTTAGAAAACATTTCATGTCAAAGAAGGCTATATAAATAAACTGCATTAAATCAAAATTTCCTAAAATCCAGCAGACTTTTTTTTTTTTAAACAGGTGAACTACAGAGGACGTCATCTTGTTTTAAACAGATGGAAAAAAAAAGCACAGAAAGGCTAGAGTGCTGTGCAGACAGTTACAGCTCAAAATAAAAATCCTGCCTTGAGGAATATTACGGCAATTTCTTCATGTATTCCCCTCAATGTTTCCGGAACAGATATATCACTCACTGCTGCTTACTGCTGACAACATCTCCTGCCCTCCCAGCATTAAATGGAGAGTATAAAGGGAGAGGCAAGGATCAAGGGAGTCATGAGAGAGTCCTTAAATTTTGCAACGACTCCATTGAGAAATAAACTGTATTGGTTTCCTAATCCCAGATGATGGTGCTGTAATGCACTGCAAATAAATGAAGAACCTGAAAGTAATCAAGATGCTGAGAGTCATCTTCGTTATTAGTGGATTTTGTGCTAAACAAGAAACTCCTTCTCTCCTGATACTCAAGAACCAGCATGTTTTAGACGTGTCCTTGCTCAAATGAATGCATGCATGCATCAATGAATGAATGCATGAATGAATGAATGAACGAATGACCTCTTTAGGGAAAGCCTGAACCTTCAAAACATGGATTTGCTGAAACATGCAAAATGAATGGTGTTATGATCTAACACTATGCCATAGCACAGTGATGCAATGATTCATTTTGCAAGTGCACCGTTTGTCTGTTATCGGATGTTTTTGGCGCTTGTGTTGCAGGCAGAGCACGGTTTTCTTGTATTCGTCTGCTAGATGGAGACAAGTCGCTGCGGAGAGAACCCTGCCAAGCTTGGCACGGACACCCCTTATTTTCTGAACAACAGATTGCACCCCACATGCTCTTCTTACAGGGGGACACTGCCTCAGTTTTTAACCGGCATCTGCTCTCTGTTCTTCTTGTTTGATACTCTGCATGGCACGGGGCTTTTTCTCCACACTGTTACCAAACTGGGATGCGGCCGCGATGACACAACACGCTGTTCTGGCATCAGTGCCACCACAAGTGCCACTTCACAGACGTGGGACTGATTTGGAGTCGCCAGTCAAGAAGATTAGACTTCAAAAAAAAAAAAAAAACACGTAACCGTCCAAGGATTTTGGCCGGCCTGAGAGGAGAAAGAGAAAGAGAGAGAGAGGAAAAAAAAATCTATATCTGCTTTGAAGTTGATTCCAAATGAAATCTGTGCCAGTTAATGCTCCCTTGAATCTGGCTCCACGGCGTGTCCCTGCCAGATGAGTCTGAACGTTAGGGTTCTCCTGGCAGATTTTCATATCAAAAAGAGGAAAACGCTGGCAAAGCCCCAGCAGGGATCAAACACGTCCGGTCATCAGTGGACAGATGTTAACATATTGAATAATGGAGTCCAACAAATTCAAATCAGGACATGAGGTTGGGGAGGAAACTCAACGTGATCACCGGTTTTACTCACAGCCGAGAGCTCACAGGAATCAATCATATTTATCACGTTCACAGTGGGAAACGTGTTTTAAATGTTCAGGAATTTACAACCCCTTGCAGAGTAAAAAGAGACCCCTGCTGAAAGGGGAGGGAGGGGGGGCGGGGGGGCATTGAGCTTATTATAGGGCTTGAAACAGCTGTCCCAGATGTGCAGACAACGAACAGCAACGTGTGCACATGTCTCTGATGTTCTCACTGCCTGAATCATGCAAATGAATGCTTCTTATACAGCATGCGATAGGTATGCAACATCAGATAAAAGCATCAGCAGCCACAAAAAACTGACAGTTTGATATGCAGAACTGTGTCAGGACACACCGCCTGCAACAGAGCAACATATTAGCAAACTATGGTTTTATTGACATATAATGGTGTGTGTCTGTTTTTTTTTTTTTTTTTTTTAACTTCATGTAAGTTAAAACAGATCTGATCAGAAAAAAAACCAAAATACGAGGAGAACATCAGAGGTGTATTAAATAACCAGAACCTACCAGTTCTTGCTTGAGTCTTCTCAGACACGCGTCCATGTTCCTGGATTCCGGTTTGGAGATCTGCTCTTCCATTTGTTTTTTTTTGTTTTTTTTTTTCTTACTAGATAACGAATTTCAGATAAAACACTTCAGCAGTCGCATCACTGTAAAGCTTTAATCTCATGTGCAGGAATTTGTCTTTTAATCAGCAGCGAAATGTTCCGGAATTTAAAATAATAATAATAAAAAAGCGCAAATCCTGCTGAGGAATGTGCGTAATAAGCTGATGGCCGCTGATGACGAAAACGTGTTTACTCCAAAAAATGATAATGAGGTCCGTCCGTGTTATGGCTGCGTCTCTCCGCTCCTCCCGTGCTGCCGTGAGACTGATGGTCTCCCGCTGTCTGTCTGTGGGTATCTCCTGTTTCTGTTTCTCCTCCTCCTCCTCCTCTCGCATTTTACCATTCAAGACAGCCGCTTGCGTTAGCCATCCCGTTTCCTCCAATGAGCGCGCCTCAGAGCAGAGCCAATCTCATTCAAACCGGGATGAAGCAGAAATCCACTATTTATCATGGGCGAGCAGCTCTATCCGCTGCAGCTTGCAACGATTTTAGGGAGCTTTCGTGATAAATGAATAAATAAATAACAATATCTTGAAATACTTAAATCAAATATGATTAAAATAACAAATAAATATTATTTAATCCTTAACAGACTGTGCTGGCTCTGTTGGTGCAGGAAGTCAAAGGAGGATGTCTCCAGAATAAGTGTGTCACAAAAGGAAGCTATAGGGGTTGTTTCCTGGCCACCTTCCCTGCACACTCTTGAGGGAAGCACCTGATGCGGGAGCTTGTACGTGATGGGCAGGCGGTCTGGACGCTGTTTATCTTCCCTCAGTCAGTGGACCAGATTCCACAGGTTATTAATTCTTTCCTAATAAACATATCAAGAAAAGCTGGCGTGTCAGCTTTACCCTGAAAAGTGCGTTTTGCTGAAACAGAAAAGCATTAATCTGCTTAAATAACCCAACCAGGTAGAATACACATTTAAGCATTATTAATACATTTTGTTACATTAATAACCACAAATATCAACGTGTTTTTATTTTATTTGGATAGACCAACATGTGGTACCCAAATATACGGTTGGGCATAGTGACCATCAGTCAAGGAAGCAGTCAAGACACCCATGGTAACTCTGGAGGAGCAGCAGAGATCCTCAGCTCAGGTGGGATAATTTGATGATGTGACAGCTATTGGTGGTGCACGATATATGCCTCTTCTTCTCTTTTGCACTCCATAAATCTGATCTCTTAGGAGGACTTGCAAGAGGAAAGCTGTCGTTGAAAGAAAGCCGTAAAAAAATCTCATTTGCAGTTTGGAACAAGTCTTGAAGGGCACACAGAACACATGTGGAAGAAAGTGCTCTGGTCAGATTAAAGCACTATTAAACTTTCTATACTGTAAAGAGCAAAGCTTGGTAGAAACTCAATGCAACACATCACCCTGAACAAAACATTCCTGTGATGAAACGTCTTTGTTGTGAGAATTCATTTCTTCAGCATTGGACAAAGAAGATGGTCAAACCTTACAGGAAGATGGATTGAGCTAAATGCAGGACAGAACCTGTTAGAGGTGGAAAAAGTAGGTTGCCTTCCTGCAGAATAACAAAGCCAAACTAAGATCAATGTGTACTTGTGTTTTTGCAAAGCTCAGTCAAAGTGCAGATATAAATCCAAAAAAGTGAAAAGACTTGAAGATGTATATTCACAGACACACACTCATGATCTAATTTGCAAGGAAAGATGGGTAAGAAATGTAAGATTTTAGGTGTGTAAAGCTGGCGGAGGCGTACTTCAAATAGCTCGAGTCGCAGCAAAATGTGATTCTACAAAATATTGACCGAAGGGGGCTAAATAAAAATATATGCCACACTTTTCAGATGCAGTTTGAAGTGTTGTTGTAATGTGACAAAATGTTTAAACAATATTCACAAGGTATGAATATATTTGTAAAGCACTATGTTCACACTAAAATATTATACTGAGCTTATGGTATATCCTTAGCCAATTATCCTTCTTCTCATTCCTTATAACATCTCTTAGTTTTCTAAATAATTCACTCTTAGCTCCATGTCAGTTTTTTGGGCCCCTCAAAGTATTGCATCAGGTTTCACAGGTAAACGAAACACATCATTACGATGGATACCTTCAGCTGATGGTCAAAGACTTGGTCTCCCCTGACCTGCTCTTTGTCATCTGGAAGTTTTAAACTCCAGCCCAATGCTCCGGATGCGTTCCAGATGGCCAGAACAATTGAGACATCCTGAATCTTGCTGTGCAGATGGAGAGTGAGTAAATCAGCTGGGCTCCACTCAACATCTAAAGAAAAAGAGATTTAACTGATTTTTGAGTCTGTTAACCTTCATAAACTTCTAAAGGGCTTGGGGCTGACATGTTTCTCTGCATGAACCCCCCCCCCCCCCCCATGTTGTTTTCCTCTCTCTAAAACTAAAAATGCTAATTTCTACACCGTTTAAGAAAATGAAGACTCTTTACAGGGAAACAAGGAATCCTCACTACAGAAATATAGAAGTATATTATGGAGAAAACCATGCAGAGAATAGAAAAGAACGGGACCTATTTAGTGTAAAGCTCCAGGAAAGCACAGCCCTTTCCAGAAACAGGAAGCATTTTGCCCCTACTTTATTTATTCTAACTTTGGACCCAAATCCTCTGGGAAATATTACAAGAGAACAACATTAACGGTGTTTACAGCATAAATCAGATACCATCTTTTCAGATTCAAACAACTTTCTTCTAAACAACTGATGTCCTGCAATGGAAGACGATACAGTTTCAACTCTGTAAACACAACCGATATAAAAATGAACTCATCCTTCTCTCCATCAACCTTAATAATAATTTAAGAAAGAGAGATGAGCTGAAAAACAGGAGGCATGTGAGCACCTGATGAAACATTTTGAATAAACATGGTTGTGAATCATGAGAATTTGCGTGAAGATTGTTAGACCCTAATGTGGTGACAAGGGGTTTATGAATTTTTACGATCTACCTTGTTTCCCTTTCTTTTATGCTAATTATGTGATTCATTGGATGTATTCAACTTCTGTTAGTTGAACGTCACAGAAACCTGTAGTATTTTTGATTTCTTGTTAATGAAAGGTCTTTTTTTCCCCCCCAGTTTCCAGATTGACTTTGGCAAAACCACCCAGCACACACTGATTATTGTTTATTGCAGGGGTCCAATCACAATCCACCAGTGAGCTGCATCTAAAACTGTTTTTATTCCATTACTCTTCTTTTTTTGATCACACTTGTATTTATAATAATAATAATACATTTTATTTAAAAGGCGCCTTTCTGGACACTCAAGGTCACCATACAAAAGGATAAAAAACAGAATGTCAGAAACAAAATCAAAACAAAAAAACATTTAAAAAATAGAGAGGCTCGGACAGGGAAATTGATAATTAAAGAGAATAGGCAGTCTTAAATAGATGTAGATTTAAAAATGACAATATCTATAACAAAGCATGAAAAATTTATTTATTTCACATAAAGTTAAGATGAACTCTGACTCTTCTAGTTAAAAGGTCAGTACTGGTAGTCACATGAAGATATGACACAACACCAGTGAAGTAGCTCTCAGTTTCAAAAAGGTTGGTGACCCCTGGTTTATAGTTTAAAACCCTAAATAAATATTATTGACTGGTATCAAAAGTTAACTCTAGTTCAATATAAATGCTTGACGGCACTAACTACTTGAGGTTAAAGCATTAAAAAAAAACGGGATCAGGTTTGGTGTTCTCTTTAAGTCAAAACTGAGGTGGTGACACATGGGTTTCTTCAGACTGGCCTCTCTATGATTCACAGAGGAGATTCAGCCTAACTGTGACCCCAACCTGCAGCTGTTTCTTGTCCCGAATCGCTCCTCTAACCTTCCTCCCAGCTGTCAGCATGCAGCACCGCCCCGGTTAATGAAACATCTCTTCAGATCGCTCATTGCTGATAGCAAGACAGAGCAAGCAGCAGCAGCAGTGACTGTCTGACTGGAGAGGACTTTATAATCCTTAATGTGACTCATTCAGAGTTAGAGTTTGTGCTCAGACCAAAACTGGATTAGGAAAAGACAAAGCTTTATTATACTTTGCAGTGAAACTATTCTGTTGCTAGTGAGACTGCATTCTTGAAGTCATGGATCTCCCATCCGGTGTTGTGGCTGCAAACAAAAAGTGCAACAGATCCTTGCTGATGGAAAACAAAGGAACAGAGTTTACAACATACGACTACTGTTTGAAGTGTAAACTAATGTAAAATACTTGGACTGGCATGAAGTCTGACTATACAGGGTGGAGTTGAGATTTAACATAATAAAGCCCTAATTTATATTCAATATGCAGTAAAATATCAGCCTTGCACCAATTAACATCATCTGGGAAGAGTTGAAAATATCTTTTATTGCAGCACATATAGCTGGTTACTTTGTGTTATGTCATTTCTCTTCACTTTACCAGTGAGAATAACTGAACAGGATGACACCCAATCATACTTTGGACATGAGTAACAGAAAATGCAATTAGGTAATGTTGGACAGGTGGTAAAATAAGTGGTGGAAATGCAAAAGATCTAATATGTAGAACATAATTGCCATTTATTCATATTCCATCTGCCACCTAATATACCAAATGTTATTAAAAAAAAATAAGTATGAGATTGTACCTTTAGAACAGTACATTTGATGTTATGACTCACTGTATTACAAATTTCCCCATAGCAAAAATATTCTTAAGATATCTGTAGGCAAAGATGACAACCTGATCAAAATACAAGTGTACATTTGTCATTTTTCTGGACCTGCCTTGTCTTTCCTGCTACATTGTAAGGCCCACTTTCTGCAAATTCTATTAACTTTGTGAGAAAAAACTGACATCTTCTAGCTTTGAGAGCTGACCAGCTTTATTTTTTTGTCATATACTTTTATGAGTTTGGAAAAAAATCTCTTTTTAAATATTTTCAAGTCTGATCCTGTAAAATCTGGTATTTGTCATTTACCAGTGTTTTTTACGTTTGCATGTAGTAATCAGTGTGTTCAGGTGTAAATGCAGGGAACTGGCTCTAATCAAGGCCAGTTCCCTGCATTTACACCATGGGAATGGTTCTTTCTACCAAAGCTGTTATTGTGCTGCCATCTAAAGGGTGATTTTCTTCATTGCAAAAACCACAACAAACACATTTTATTTTTTATTTTTCTTAGCATGAACTTACTTGTTAATATTACAACCAGTCTTCAAACTTGGTCACCATCCAATCCTTTGACATTTTTAAAAGTACCATTTCCAAAGGATGATGTATTCAATATAAAAAAGACATAAAGGGCAAAAAAAACAACATTCAAATTCTACATTTAGTCACAGATTAGGGTACCTGTATCTACTTTGACTGTATGTATATGTACACACAATTTACAGCACGTCACTAAACCAACAGATATCTCATATTTGGTGAGCTCCTTGAGCTTCTTCTTTTCAATATGAAGAGTGATTTGTTTAAAGCGGCCTGATATGTGCGTGTTTGCCTATCAGCGGACTTAGTCACACTGTGTTTGAGTCACCTCCTCCTGCGTGTGATGAGGTCAGTCAGACAGCCTCTAATGATAGGTTTTAAGCCACAGGAGATCATCAGAGTCACACATGTGGTTGAGAAAGCTGACAGCCAAACACCTGGTTCAACACATGAAAGAGGTGTTTCAGAAACATAACGTGTCTCAGAGCTGTTTTCAGATATCGACACGTCTGAGTGTTCGCATTTACATTTTTTTCTGCTGTTTATAAGTTCACCGGCTCTGTTTCCGGAGGATGGTCATCATACAGTCATCCTTAATTTGCACGTCGGGTAAAAATGTGTAAAAAGCATTTAAAATAAACTCTGGTCCTCATTCAGCATTGTTTGTTACTGACAGCTCCAGATAGTTTAAACTTTTTAATTGTTGCTCAAACTACAAATATGGGCTCACATAGGCAAGAAACTTTTTTTGCAGCCTTTTCCCAACTTATAACAGTGAACATTCATCTGCCTTACAAAAATGACTCTTAGATTTCCCCTGTTGAGGATCAGGTAGGAGAAATGGGTAAGAGTTATATTTGTATGCATGGGATACAGCAGCTGGTCATTGTTGCTGATTAAAGGTTTCTCTGATCAGTTTAAAAAGTATCAATTAAAAACATTTCACTGATAAAGATTGTTAGGGATTTCTGTAGTATGTGCTGCACCAGGTATTCTGTAAAAAACTGTTGTATTAAACATTGAAAGTGATGAAAAGTGTTTTTAGAATTATTTTATTATTATTGTTATGTTTTGGTGGTATATGGTTGCACCAGAATGCAGACCAGACTTGTAATGTGCATGGCTGTTACACATGGCTTGAGAAGAACAACACATGTAGCATGAGAAGAGTAATGGGAAGAACCTGTGATGAACAGAAACAACCAAAGAGCTTATATACAGAGGAAAGGGTGGAGAATGACAATAGATGCAAGTGGGCTGATCAGGTGGGATTTGGAACAGAAAACAGGCAGACTGAAGAAATATGAATAATAAACACAGAGGAAACTAAACTGGATACAAAGGAAACTACAAATGAAGGGGAAATTCACTAAGAGGATAAAATAAAAGACACTGACAACAAAACACAAGAAAAACGTGAGAAACAAAATTTAAAGAAAAGCCACAATCTGGCAAGAACTTTCTAACATTAATGAACACAGAGAAAAGAACACAACATGGCAAGACTTTACATGTATAAATAAACAGCGAGGAAAAGATCCAAACGTAAACATGAATGAAACCCAAAAATCCAAGGATCAAAACATTAGTAGAGTTTAAAAAAAAAACAGAGTTTAATCAAAGGAGGGTTTTTTGTAAACTTATCAATGTTAGATTACCACAATAATGAACTGTAACAAAAACAATAAAAAAATGTAATCATGTTTTTCATTCATATACTTATATTATAATTAGTTGAACAGTGTATATGAGTACATAGAATAATTTTAAAATAGGAAACTTCTGTTTTTTCCACTTTTTTTCCTGTTTTCCTTTTCTGTTTCAGGAAAACAGCAAACGTTCTCTATCAATTGTTTCAGTTTAAAAGAAAAATGCTGGGAAAAATGATACTACAGATACTACAGTTCTTAATATAAGACAAAAATGTATTTATAAATAAAATTTTGACATCATACATCCATTAAAACACTAACGTTACATCTTATTTGTAATTTATTGTCATTATGAAAGCATGAACTAGCGCTATTATATAATCAGTAATACTTTGTTAATGAGAGTTGGATATCTGCTGTGTAAGACAGCTCTGTAAAAGGTTTCTATGTATATGTGACAGAGACCTTTTGGGAAATGCTTAGGATATTTACTGTTGCATAACCACAGGACAACTGATCATAAAACGGTTCATAACCACATACAATGGCTTTGAAGATGTGTTTATTGAAAATATTTACAGACTTAATGGAAGGTTATGAAAGAATGTGGAAGATTTCTCCACTGAATTTATGGGAAATATAAACAATTCAACCCAGAGTGACCAAGTTTATTAGTAGACTTTCCTCTTCAAAACTGTGATCAAAAATTAAATTAGACAAAATAAAAAAAAACTGTAATTGAAAGTTAAAGCAAAAGTTAAAAACGTCTCAGAGAACTGATGATAAAATATAACTGTTTAGAATATCTTCAAGTCCATTAAAGATACAATAAGTAATAATGACACCTAGTGGTTAAAATTGGAACAACACAAACACAATGCTTTTCATGGAGACCTGCCATTTACCCAACGTGCCTGTGGTTGTGAAACTCCCCTGAATGTTTACTTACACAGCATAGGTCTGTGATGTTGTATTCTCATCTGCTTCTGATCTGCTCCTCTTACTGGCTTCCATGATGGCAGCCTGCAGCTCCTTTTCCAAGATAAAATCCCAAATGCCCCGCTCTGTTTTGGGAACCCTGGGAACTCTCATATGATTGGCTCAAGAACTAGGAAGTAAACACAGGCTACAACTGACCGTACCCACCACTGAGCTCAGTGGTACCCACAGACATATATACGTAGACGCGTCATAGGGCGCAGGTTCACACGTCAACGTCACCGCCATATTGTATGTGGCAGAAAAAGTTGAGTTCTGTTATTGTGAGCGTGAATCAGAGAAGATGCCTCATTCCTGTGCTGCATGGAAATGTAATCTGGCTGATTTCACTACTTGTATATATGTGTGTGTGTGTGTGTGTGTGTGTGTGTGTGTGTGTGTGTGTGTGTGTGTGTGTGTGTGTGTGTGTGTGTGTTATGAATATAAGGATCAATTTGTGTGTGTATGTGTTATGAATATAAGGATCAATTTGTTAAATCTAAACATTGTGGTCTTCATTATTTCATAAAACCGTGCCACATGTGAACCTTAATGAACAGACTTTTTGGGTGAGTATTAAAGAGGTAAAATTAATAATATGAGAAAAAAAGTCCTAGGTCAATTAAGTAAAAATAAACAAACAAACACAAAAGTGATAATGTTATGATAAAAACATCATATTTTGAGAATTAAGGGGGAACATTTCCAGAATAATCACAGTTTGCAGAATTATTTCACTCCTGGAGTAATAGGGCCAGGTTAGATTATTTTAAATATTTTTATTCTTTAGGAGAATAAATTCAGGAGAATGAAGCTAAAGGGATACGAAAATAAACTTGTAATATTACAAAAATAAAAATATTACGAATATAAAGTATATTCTGAGATTAAAGTCCCTCTGATACTGTTTAAGTGACTGAGTAAATGCAGATTTGCCACATTTAAGATGGCGGACGCTCTGACGCATCGCAGCAGAGGCAGAACCCGCCCAATGACGCGTCTACTCTTATATTATGTCTATGACCGTACCTCTATGTTTGAAAGGAGAAAAATGTGCCTAAGACATTACTGATGGACAGGACCGATTGTTTATAGGGAATGTTACTTCCATCCCGGGTGACAAATTAAATTGATTTAGGTTCATTTTATAGTAAATATATTATTTATAGCTCCTTCAACTGATGTTATTTTTGTCTGAAGTTTTACAGTCAGGACACAACCAATTATTTTAAACTCGATGGGATGGACAACGTCAATCTGAGCTGACAGTGAAAATATAATTGCAGTGTGTCACGCTAGGAATGACTGAAAGAATCTGACAAGGGAAGAAAGACGAGGTTTGATTTCTGTGACAGATTTAATTTTTCTCTGGCACTTCATAGCTGTTATAACAAACAGACACAATCTTGTATACAGTTCATACAGACAGAAAGGTTAAGTTTGAAAGGATAAAATGATAAGAAAAGACACACACAGGAATGCCAAGACTTTTAAAAAGTGACCCAAATGATGCTTTTAAAGGTTACGCTATCAGAGAAGGATGAATATCATTGGTCACTTTAGCATGAGGACGGTGCTTTCCCCTTAAACTGTTGAAACTGGTGCAAGATGTTGCAGAAAGCCTTAATGTGAAGATACTGTTCCAGTTGTGGTTGTTTTTAAGTCTGACTCAACTGACACTTAATATTTTAAGCATTAACAGGGTCAAGAAAACATATTAAAAGGTCTTTTAATATTCTTCAAAGTGGCAGAATAACTTAGCTGTTTTTACAGAGGATGGAGAAATGATCCATTTTGGCACAAGTTTTACCTATGATATGGCAAAACACGGAAAAGCAACATAAAATACACCAACCCAGCAAAAACACCTTCACTTCATGTTGGACTCAAGACTTTAAGGAATTAAAAACAGCGCTTGCTACGGCAAACCAAGCAAACTAACAAAATAAATGAATTAACACATTTTTTGGAACAGATAACTACATCACACTTGGCAAATACTCACAAATTAGCTAAAACAGCTCAAATGATCTTTTTTTTTGTGTGCCGCAGGTTGACATAAAATGAAGAGAGGAATGAAAATCCAGGAATTTTCTATTATTTTCTGTCTGTGTTGTAATGCCGCTATGCTGCCATCCTTCAGAGCATCTGCAACATAAATCCCGCTGGACTTTGAGCCCTCAGTCTGTATGGATCTTTGATATCGTTAAAAAATAGCCCTCCCTACTCCAGGATCATCTGTTGGGTCTTAGTAGCATAACCAGCATTGTTACGTTTAATCTGCTACACTTTGAGAACATTTTGTTCTTGGGTAACAATTTGAAAAGAAAGAAAAAATTAGGTGAAGGCAAGGAGTGAATTTTGACTTGAGTTTCCTCTTTCAAAGCTCATTTTCCTGTAAGATTTCAGTGTTTAAAGCTGTTCAGCTGTTTTAAAAGAAAAAAAAAGCTTTCTTAAGTTTACTTTGGACCAAAAGACATCAGTTTTTGCTCTAACATAAACATCTGTATTGTACTTTTGCAAAACAAAGCTGCAGTCATGGTCAAACATTTTTGCAGTGACACAAATATTCAGCTTTTGTGATGTCAGTCCGCATTCCTTCCAGGTTCATTTGCAAATTGAGCTGATGCAAAAAAGGTTTACCTTGTAACAGAAACCATTTTTGCACAAAATATTCAGTTATAAGTCATGTTATAAGCACACTTGAAATTGCAAAAGAGTCAAAATCCCCCAATTAGTCTAAAGAAGTGCTGCAGAAGAGGGTCGGTTGAGTGCTTGAAACCATTGTTTTAATGTGCTACCAATGGTTCCTATAAAACAGCGTGCCACCATCATCGCTTTGCATTGACTACAGGCATGTCTTGATGACATTTAAAGCTGGGTGATTCTGACAAGACAGAAGTTGTAATCTTTGGACAAGAGTCCTCAAAAAATAAACTTCTTAATCAGTCACTTAATCTGGATGACATTAACTTGGCTTCTGGTAATAAAGTAAAAAATATTGGTGTTATTTATGACCAACACATGTCATTTAAATCCCATATTAAACAGGTTTCCAGAGTTTCCTTTTTTCACCTTCGGAATATTTCCAAAATTAAAAATATTCTGTCCAGGTGTGATGCTGAAAAATTCGTCCATGCATTTGTTACTTCAAGGCTATTGCAATTCTTTACTATCAGGAAGTCCACAAAATGCAATTTGAAGTCTTCAGCTGATCCAAAATGCTGCTGCAAGAGTTCTGAACAAAATCAACAAGAGGGATCATATTTCTCCAATTTTAGCTTCCCTTCATTGGCTTCCTGTTAAATCAAGAATAGAATTTAATTCTTCTTCTAACTTATAAAGCCCTTAATAATCAAGCTCCATCATATATCAGAGCTCTGATTACCCCGTATGTTCCTAACAGAGCACTTCGCTCTCAGGCTGCAGGTCTGCTGGTGGTTCCTAGAGTCTCTAAAAGTAGAATGGGAGGCAGATCCTTTAGCTATCAGGCTCCTCTTCTGTGGAACCAACTCCCAGTTTTGGTCCGTGAGGCAGACACCCTATCTATTTTTAAGACTAATCTTAAAACTTTCCTTTTTAACAAAGCTTATAGTTAGAGTGGCTCATGTTACCCTGAGCTATCTCTATAGTTATGCTTCTATAGGCTTAGGCTACTGAAGGACATCAGGGCCTATTTTTCTCACTCTATCGAGTTCTACTGTTCTCCAGTTTTGCATTGCTTGTCGTCATTTCAGCTTTTAACTTTTTGTTCTCTCTCTTTTTTCCTTCATAGTAGGTACACGTGGTCTGATGTTCTGTTAACTGTGACATCATCCAGAGAGGACGGCTCACCCGCTACTACCATCTAATGTAGAACAGATTACTAGATCAATGTGTGCTTCTGTGTCTCTCTTGTTGTGTCTCTGCTCTGTCTTCTGTAACCCCCAGTTGGTCGAGGCAGATTACCGTTCACACTGAGCCTGGTTCTGGTTCTGCTGGAGGTTTTCCTTCCCTGTTAAAGAAGAGTTTTTCTTTCCACTGTTGCTTCATGCTTGCTCAGTATGAGGGATTGCTGCAAAGCCATCAACAATGCAGACGACTGCCCACTGTGGCTCTTTGCTTCTTCAGGAGGAGTGAATGTTGCTTGTCAAGACTTTGATGCAATCAACTGGGTTCCCTTAGAGAGGAATTTTGTTTTGACAAATCTGTATAATCTGATTGAATTTGACATTGGAAAGTGCCTTGAGATGACATGTTTCATGAATTGGCGCTATATAAATAAAATTGAATTGAATGAAAATTTTCCCACGTGCAGGAAAATTGAGAGTTTTGCATTTAAAAGAATTGGTTTCTGGATCTTCAAGAACTCTCTTCTGAGAGGTTTGGCAGTATAGTCAAGGTTTCAGGACATCCACTACTGTCCAACAAGCACCAGAATCATCTCTTGTTGCCACTTCTGTTCAAGATAAACATCTCAGAAAGACTAAAAATCAGCAAAATACAAAATATATCAGCAAAAGACAGGTTCAGAATTACGTTCTGTTAAATGTTCTGCAACACATTGTTTGGGACATCTGGAAAATCAGCGAAAGCCACCTGGAGTGCTGTGTTGTGCCCACAGTGAAGCATCCTGACAATCTGTGTGTGGGCACTTGTCACCCAGGAAGTGGGCTTTTTTGCAGTCCTGATGAAAGCACTACTGTGAATAAAGAATTGTAATAAAATGTCCTCCATAAGTAACTTCTTCCAGCAATCCAGGCACGTTTTGGTGATGTTATATGTATTTCTTTCAGCATGATGGAGTATAAAGCCCAGAACATAAATTAATGGATAGCAAGAAGCCATCAACATTAAGCACTAATTAGAGAATGGCTCATCAAAAGTCAGGATTTTGATCAGCAGTAGGCATCCAGCAGGGGTGAGAGAACTGCAAGAAAACTCTGTGGACACTGGCTCTTAAAACATAAACATGAAATTGCAGTAAGTTACTTTTCAGCACATTACAGAAACAAGCAGAAATGCTGAAGTCACAAAATGTATCATTTGTGTCACTGCAAAAAATGAAAAACGTTGCCTCTGAATTTTTTCCAGATTGTTCTCACCTCCTGCAGAGATTCCTTTATGTTCACTTTGCAGGTCTTGGTGCTTTGACTTTAAAGGTTAAAAAAGACATAAAGATTGAAAAAGTTCACATAAACATTCATGTCAGATTTCCCTCTGATTTACATAAGATTATATAATCGTATTTCTATGTATGCCAGGTTGGTAATAATCCACAATCTCACATTCACATATTCATTTGAGAGTACAAATCAGATCAACAAGTTGGTACATTCTTTTTAAAAATTTGTGGATCGCTGCTGATCATCGTTTAGTTATCTTAGAACAATAATTTGTAAGAATAATTGCATAAACAGCTTTTTGCACCTTTAAAATATTTTTATCCCATATTTCCCTTTTAAAATTTTCTTACAAATGTATGAAACATTCGTCAAAAAAGAGCTACACTGCTTAGAAATAGTATTGTCCCCTATGTGGATTTCTTCTGTAGGTTTTAAAATATCTTTTGTCACATCTAAACGTTTTGAATTGTGAAAACTTTTTTTGATAAAATCAGACAAAGATAACCTCAGCAAATAGAAAGTGGCATTTTGAAATTACGATTTATATATCAAGTGATCCAAAACGACCTGGCCTCGTGTGAAAGTCTAAAAGTAACTGACCCCTTTGTTAAACCATGACCCCCTTTTTTGGGAAACTGTTAAATTTCAAAAGCCACACGCATGCCCGATTACTGCCAGACCTATGGGAACGAAAAATCACGTTGATAGAACATGAAGTAGCAGAAAAGCTAAAAGATCCTCAAAAAGCGACACATCATGCCTCAACTACCAAAATTCCTCAAAGAGCACAGACAACTCGCCCAAATCCAAAGCACTGCAGACCTCCCTTAACTCAGTTAGGGTCAGAGTTTATGATTAAAAAAAAACCTAACTCCAATTGATATCCATGGAAGAGTTTTAAGGCAAAAACATTGCAAGGGCCCATCTTATCAGCTAAAAAAGAAAGAAAAAAACTATCTAAATGATCATCTTGACTTAGAAAAATATTCCGTGGACTGATAAGAGAGATCCATTATGACTTGCCATAATGGATGGAAAGATGAAATCTGTTTTTTTTTAGCAGAATGCCATGCAGCCTTAAACTCCACCTTGCTTGGGAGCTGAATTGCTCATAAAAAAACAACAAAAAACTAAATTAAGGTATAGGACTGACATAGTTAACCCAACTTAAATCCTTTTCAGATGCTTTGGCATCACCTTAAATAGGTAAATTCATGCTTAAAGAAAACCCCAATGTGGCTGAATTAAAATACTTCTGAAAACCAAGGTTTCTCCCAGTAGGCAGTAGTTGTTGCCAAGGGTGGCACAGACAGCAATTATGTTTAGGCGGCAATTGTTTTTCCTATTTACTCATGTTATCTTTGTTTTTGAGATGTGTTTAAATAGCAAAAATAGAAGAGATCTGTTAAGGGGCAGAAACTTTTTCTCAGCATTGTATACCATAACACTGTCTTACACGCTTCGTCGTGAGTCTGACAGCCACTCGACTGGGACGAGTCCCTTAAACAGCCAGAACCTCTAACTAAAACTCCTGGGTAGATTTCAGCATTTAGCAACACAAAGTCACAGTTTTAATTCTCCGCACATTTCTTTTGACATTCGGCAGTTTTGGGAAAAGTGAAGTCAAAGACTAAAGGAAATGTTCAATGCGTCTCTGATCCCAAAAGTACTTCAACACAACAACACAAAGCACAAACAAGAGCAATAAAATTACAGGAAACACAATCAACATATTTATCTGTCTTCAATATTTAAAGCCAACAGATATTATTGTGATGACTTCATTTTAACCTTACAGTTTGCGGCATGTTGTCAGCCTGTGTTGAGACTCTAACTGCACAACTTTTGTTCTTTCTTTTTTTTTTTTTTAACCTGAAAGACATCTGCGTTTAGAAACTACTAGAAATGCAGCAAGTCTCTCCAAATCTACAGTACATACTCAAAAATGACAAGTGCGACATTCTCAGTTCGAATTTCTGAAGTTCACCATTGACGTCTCCACGATTCTGGCAGCAGAGCTCTGTGATCGCTGACACTGTGAGCAGGGGGCACAGTGCATTCAAGCAACAACTGTTGTGTTACCTCCTCTGTCCCTTCTCTGCTTCCTGCTGAGTAAAGTTTGGATCGGACCGGCTGGGAATCACAAAGCTGAGACTTTGACGATGTTGGTGCCAGCTGAGCTTGTTGTGGTCTGGATGCTGGGACCCAGAGGCGGCGGTGGCCTCCTCTGCGGCGGCCCGTGGAGGCCGTCGGCGTCCGGGGTTAAAGCAGGAGGTGTGGGGAGGCTGATGATGGCTGTGGTGATGCGGCCGCTTTTGCAGTTGACCCTGTTGCTCTCATTAGTTCTCAAATTGAGGTTTGAACGGCTTTCGGAGGAGAATGAAAAACAAACCATGAATGAATGCTTCAGATTAAAGTGTAAATACAATGGTTTTGATAAATATTAAAAGATTAAATCTAAAAATTCCACATAAGACAATTTGTATACTTAGTGATATAATATATATATATTAAAATTTTCAACTGTTTGTTAAATCAACCCTGCCCGCTCAATTCAAAAGAAAATAGTTTCCATGGTACTGCCCTATCTGTCCTTCATGGTACTCTTATAATGTGAATTACTTCTCTAATCCTTTGGAAACAGCGTTCAGTCAGACTATATGATAAAACAGTGCCATCTAGTGATGTTGTCCTGCTACTGCTAAACCTGCCTAGGTAAAGACCAAACACACATTTTCTCTCATTCCCGATGACGTCTACCTACCAATGCATTTATGATCAATATGCATTTTGTTTGTAAAAGGTTCTGACACTAGAAACTTACTCAAAAAAATTTAATGCAAACAATGATGTATAAAATCGGTCACATTTCCACTACTTAAAAACTATTTTACTACTATATTTTACTATTGTCCCTCAATTTAGCATAGATGTGCAATGTTGATATTCCCTATGCAGCATACCAATAATATATTATGCCATTTATGAGTTTAATTTATTAGCAAACACAACTCCTTTCATAAAAACAATAGTTAAATGTTGCAAGATTTATAAGCTTTTAAATGTGCAAATCTCAAATGTGAAGTTCAAATTTATAGCATACATGAAAGTGAAGCTTTTCTGTCCAGTTACCATAAGTGACAATTAAAGTCGAATCTTATAAAATTAGCACTAATGACCCAACGTCCTCAGACCCAAACCCGGCGACATTTTCAAGCATTTTCTGCTGAATCTCACCTGCTTATTTGTGACATTGGGTCACTGGCCTGTATGTGAAGGGCGCAGAGCTCCTGTGGCGGGCCTCGGTGTGACGGGACCGGGTTTGCGGGGGACAGGCTGGCGTTGGGCAGCGGAGTGTTTTTCTTTCCACTTGTGCAGCAGCAGCTGACTGCAGGACTGTCGTGGCTCGCTATCGACGGACTATGTGATGGATAGGTCTGCAATGCTGTTTTCAAACAGTTCTGCTCGTACACCTGCTCGTCCACAAACTCATGGGCCTGAAAAGGACACAAGAAAGCAATACATAATTCATCTTGAAATTAAAATGGGAACTTTTAGGATGATTCACCAGTAAATATGTTTTTTTGTTTATTATATAGCCTGCGTGACAATCAGTATTGTGAAAAAAACACCCTTTTTTGCCCCCTTACAGATTTCTTCAGCTTTTGGATACTGAATTGTGCCACCCTTGGCCACAGAAACTGCCATGAAGGTTTTGTAATGATGGGCACCAACAACCGGTTGCTCAAGTGGGAGCCACCACAGAAAAACACAGCAGACGGCAGCAATTTATTCATTTAGATTAGTTATTTAGACATGATTATTCTATCCATAGTAAACAAACTTGTACTATAAGCTTTTAGGATGGCTTTATTAAACATTTACTTAAGAAACCTTCTTAAAAATAAAAATAAAAATACATTGATCAACATGACTTAATAAATTGCGAACCTATATCGAATTTTTCTTTTTTGTCTAGGATTTTTGAGAATTTTCTTTTGCCAATCAAGCATGTGAGCAGTAATGACCTGTTTTGAAGAGTTTCAGTCAGACTTACAGATTCATCATAGCAATATGACCTCAGATAATGGGCTTGTGTCTGTACTTCAAATAAATTACAAGCCTTCAAACTCCATGGATCCTTGTGGAGTTCCATAGGTTTCAGTGTCTGGGCCAATTAATATTTTTTTTGTCCTGTCTGGCAATGTGACAATAAGATTTGTTGACTTAATGCCAAGAAGAGCCCAACAGATTTTACTTTCACAAGTGGAGCCGTACTGCTTTTGGCCTAGTGCTCCGCTTGATTTATATATGCAAGAAGGTTTATTCAATTTATGCTGGGACGATTTAATGCTCAATGGACACTGAAACCGCAAGGTAAAAGAGGGGGAAAAAAGGAGAGAAACAGATTAGACGAAATGCTAAAAGCGAGAAAAGGTGAAAGAGAAAGAGCAGAGATGGGACCCAAGAAACCCCCCAACAGCCACAATGCCGAAGCCCCCGGGAACCACAGCGACGAGCCTGCGGGCTCCACTGGCAGCCAGCTACGACGGAGGGGATCCAGCCATGGGCCCAAGGACCCGAGGCCCAGGAGAACCCGGCCGAGTGGCGGGGATTGCTAGTACGCTGTAGTTGTGCTGTGCGGAGAAACCACTCAACGTTACAGGAAAACCAATTTCTCGAGTGGCACCTGCTCAGAAAACAAAGACAGCTAAGAAGAAGAAGATTGATGACGAAAAGCAACCTAAAAAGAAAGAATTAGACACAGCTTGGAAAAAAATAGTAAACATTTTCAGAAGTGGAGAGAGCTATGTGTCCTGAAAGGATACAAAACCAGAGTTAACCACATTTCTGCCCAACAAGTAAGTATCTCTGCTTGAATTGTTGATTTTTTTTTTTTTTTAAAGTGTAAAAGCATATTTCCGCTCCCTGACAATTTTGAAAAATTCCATGGAAGTGGGCAGGGACAGGAAGGGGGCTGTGTTCAGGACGGGGAGAAAGCAGCCATTACCATGATTTGTCATATTGAATCATAGAGAGTGAGGAGATTTATGCTGGTAATTACGCCATGGTTCAATCTATTGAGGTGGAGGGTTGAAATTCAATGCAGGACCGTTTCACCCTAGGAGGAGAAGGAGGATTTCAACAAATATGACCAGACGGTACTATAAGACATCCATGTTAACTCCATGTTAACTGTTTAATGGCAAAAATGTTGATTTGGGGTGAGTTACCGTTAAATAAATACATAACTAAAATAGTGATGGGTGTGGTATCACTAGTGATAGCTGTTTATCTGCCATCATCGATCTGCATGTTCATAGGTGGCTCTGCTGTGTGTGTGTGTGTGTGTGTGTGTGTGTGTGTGTGGGTGTGTGGGTAGGGGGACGGTGGAGTGGGGGAGCAGGGGAGGGAGGGACCTGTAAGGTGTGCTTGTTTAAATTTTCAGGCTAAGTCCACGGTTTTCTCAGAACTCACTACTGCAGCTTTAAGAAGGAGGCCAAAATGTTTTCACACAGGGCTGGTTGGTTTGGGTAGCTCATTTGTATGAAACTACACTTTGTATTTACTTTGGTACACATTAGAACACCTTGATCAATCTGAAACATTAAAGTACAACAACAACAAAAAAAGAAAAATATCAGAAATTTGTAAGGGGGCAAATATATTTTTTTATGGCCCTATTTAATGTTTTCACAATGTAATGTTTTGCAGTTGTAACTCGTACTTTTTTTTTTATCTCGTTAGATGTTGAATTTTATAATAACACCTCCATTACACATTTAAACAGCCAAATAACAGCTTGTTTTTTTGTGAAAAACACAAAACTGGTCCCTGACAGTTCTTTCCACAATGGGAGGGCTTCACACTAGCTCTGCTCACACCTTATGCAAGTCCGTGTACGTCACCTGTCCATCATAAGGTTATTAAGATAAGTAATTGTGAAATAAAACAGTTTGTTGGTTTTCCGTGTTTTACCCTGATAACCTCTGATAAC
The DNA here is from genome assembly GCF_011125445.2 of Fundulus heteroclitus. NCBI lineage: Eukaryota > Metazoa > Chordata > Actinopteri > Cyprinodontiformes > Fundulidae > Fundulus > Fundulus heteroclitus. The sequence goes on along the minus strand of NC_046380.1, from coordinate 14,043,280 downwards.
ATGCACTGCAAAAACGGATCTAAAAATAAGTAAAATGTTCTTAAAGTTAGGGTATTTATTCTTGATTTGAGCAGGTAAATAAGATTACTTGCCAACAGAATAAGTATTCTGACCCCTAAAATAAGATAATTAGATATCCTGCACTTGAAATAAGATAATGGATATGAGTTGATCCAATTTTAAGTGCAAAATCTTATTCCATTGGCAAATCATCTTATTTACCTGCTCAAATCAAGGACAAATACACTAATTTTAAAAAACATTTTACTTATTTCTAGCTCCGTTTTGGCAGTGTGCATATCACCGCATTCTGATGCACAGCACAACTTCACACTATTTTTTCCTTTTCCAGGAGCCCCACCGTGTCGCATGTTAACTGTCAAACTGACATGTAAACATTTTGAAGTATTTCTGCCAACACTTTCCTTCCCGCCTCTGACTGATTTCGACACTCAGATTCAGTGAGTGGGTTAACCGTGCTGTCAACGTGACAGACATATCTAACAGCAGCAAAACTCCCTCAAGTCTGTTTTTAGATCTGCGCTTGCAGCGTCAGTCAGTGTCAACGCTTCCAACAAGGTAACATTAGTAGAACAAAAACTGTTCATCACCTGTCACAGACAGAAAAGTCTGCTGAACCGTGTGCCTCCTGGACCTTTTATAATGAATATGTAGTTCCAGCTTAATTTTTTAATAACCTGTTACTGAGCAAGAAAGACTAGGGTGTATATAAACACTGGAGTTTTGAGAATTTAAAGCAAAACAGAGAGGTGTTCTCACTGTAGTTTTCTCCAGACAGTGCAGCAGGTGGTGGTGTTGGCTCTCTAACAGAGACGTGGACTTTATCAGCTTCTGCTCATCCTCTTCTGAACCCTGAGTAACAACACACAGACAGTTATCTCACCAAAACGAGTCCAGGAACTGCTGGTTTTACCTCTTAACATGCAACAGTTGGCTTGAAATTATGATTTAATTAACCAAAGACCAAAATTATGTCAGTAATATAAAACTGAGGACCTTAATACTTTCCCTTTGATTCTGCTCATCTTCTTCACTCTTTGCCATCACGAGCAAAAAATTCTGTTAATTTACAAATTTATTACCATTTCACTTCCGTAAATGATCACATTTCTGCTCGGCATGAATTGATCCTTTGGCCCAAGATCTTCCTCTGAGTTGTATTTTTAATAGTTTCTTCCGTGCTTGTTAGTATTTCCTGTGATGTAGTTGCTTTGAAAAAAAAAAATGAAAAAAAGAAGCAATTTCCACATTTATTTTATTGAACAAAAAGCATAAATTCTAAAGCGCTGCTTTTGCCAGCACTTAATTATCTACGATGGTACCAAAGAGTGTTATTTGGTGTTGCATTCAACTGCATAGTTATTGATGTCTTAAAAAACAAACAGGAAAAAATGTTTGGAATGACTGGTGGAAATTTCTCCCAACAGCACTGTTTTTTGAGACAGCATCTCCAATAAATTTTAGCCTCAAAGTAATCAAAACCGGCAAAGACGGAGAAGAGAAAATAAATTAATTATCTCCCTGCAGCTTGTATTGTTACTCAGGAGGACTTGGGTAGGAGGCTTTTCAGTCCGAGGACTCATTCACATTCCAGGAACGTGAACAATAGAGTGATGTGGGCTGCAGAACAAAACAATTTCTGATCAAGTGATGATTTGCGTCTCTGCCCTCTAAAAAAAACCCCTGAGCTTCAAGGTTAGAAGCTCCTTTATGGACAGATAAATTAATTTATGCAGTCCATATGGAATATTACACAGATCACAGGATAAGAATAATACCCTTTGCTCATAACATGTTGGATTTTTCCTCTTCTCATACTCATAGACTCTTCATTTTATTTAATTGGAATGAAAACAATTTATGATTGATTGAGTGCCGCCTCTGCTCATAAATCTTACTGTGAATAATTGTGAAGTTAAAGTTTATTTTGTAGTTTTATGCTCACTGAAGTTTTGCAACCAAGTGATGATCATCCACTCTTTTGTTTACTATCTATTTAAAGGGTCAAACACCAATCGTTAATATGTTGAAGTGGAATAAATTAATTCAATTCAATTCAATTTTATTTATATAGCGCCAATTCATGAAACATGTCATCTCGAGGCACTTTACAAAGTCAAAATCAATCATATTATACAGATTGGTCAAATATTTCCTATATAAGGAACCAGTTGATTGCTTTAAAGTCCCGACAAAATTAAATTAATAATTTAAAATAAATTCACAAATATCAGCAGCACAGAAACTCATTTTCCTTTAAAAAAAAAATCAACAGAAGTGAACACACACGCACACACAAAGCCTTATGGATGAAATGTAATCCGTGGCCCTTTATTAACCTGTTCACATCCTGCTGTCAACAAGTAATAAAGCTTCCATATTTCTGTGTTTATGTGCTCAAGAGACCATCTTGTCAAAACCAAGTTCTTCTAAATCCTGTTAAGTGATTTGGCTGCCAACCAACAGACTTCTGCATAATCATGCGACAATAAATAGGTACATAACCTTTTCTCAAACACAACCAAATATTATTTCAGATTATTTCAAACTATTTATTTTAACAAAACTTTTTGTTAAATTACTTAAAAAAATATATATTGTTGAGATTAATTGGTTCAACTGAGGTACACAACAACTCCTTTGATAATCGTCTGCATTTTTCCATTGGCACCTTGTAGTAAAACTGGGCTAATGCCACCACAAGGTGGAGGTGATGCACTAAGTTATCAGGATGCTTTTAAAAGGAAATGTTTTCAGGCACAATATCTGTCATAAAAACAAAGAAACAAATACCAAATCTAAATGATTCCAAATGTACCCCCCCCCCTTTTTTTTCCTTACCTTCTTTGTACTTGACAAATTAAAATAAATGGCCAGAGGTGCAATGTCTTTTCAGCAAGTGTATGACTAATATGTAAAAACTTGTATATTACAAAAAAATATAAACTTCAAAAAAACACAAAGTCTTAGGAAGTGTGCAAAATTTGTGGTCCTGGACAGTCTGGGTCAGCTGGTGTCATAGGGGGTCGTAATGATAGACAGACTCTTATTAGAGATTTGTTGGCTGTAGTTTATAAACTGTAGTACAGTAATACAGTAAGGTGTAACTGCAATTACAAATTGTTGAGCTAACAATGGATTAAACTTCCACCATGAAATAAAAAATAAATAAATTGAAGGATGAAATAAATGATTGCTGCTGTTTTTTAAAATAACTTTTTTAAATGGGCTGACTGAAGTTGATGCCTGCTGAAGGGAGAGGTGTTTATTATGAGTAAAAATCTTGATTTAGTTTTTTTTTCTTAATCTGTCTGCTACTCCTGAAAATCATATCACACACTAGGGCTGGACGACATAGAAAAATAAACATTTTGATAAAATAGATATAATAATCGATATCAATGATTATCAAAAAAATCCAAACATGTTTTTTAAGAGCAGCCCTGGCCATTTTCTGCTGTTGAGATGCCTTCTTTTTAGACAAAGAACACAAAAACACTAAAATCAAACGCAACCCTTAATTCAACCAACTTTTTTACCAAACTGCAAGTATTTAAAAAAGAAGCTGTGCTCTCTGAATTCTTTGAAGGGGGCGGAGTTTGGTGACGGAGACTGCGATTGTGATTGGTTGGGATGATGTAATGGCTGAAGTATTAACCTACATGATGGGCTAGAGTGTACAAGGAAGGAAAACTGTTATTCTATTGAACTTGTATTGACATTTTTTTTCCCTATCACACCACATGTGTATCAATCGATATACATTGTTATTGAATTATTGTCTGGCCCTATAACACCACTCCAATAAGAGGTAAATGTCACGATCTCCAGGTGTTTGTTCGGGACGAGTTCTTTAAGTTCCTGGATTATGCCTTCTTTGGTTCTTTTGGTTATCTTTTAGCGTTTGTTTATATTTACCTTGTGGATGTAGTTAATGGATTCTGTACATTCATTCCGTATCATTTTGGTATTTTCTGTTAGATTTCTTCCTGCATTCCCTTCCTTTCTGTTCTGTCTATTATTCTCAGTCTCCCTCAGCTCTCTGCCTCCATTGCTTTCAGCTGTGTCACCCACAATCACCTGATTACTCACACCTGCTCTTTATACCTTTTCTCTTCCCTTCTCCCTGTATATACGATGCCTGGATTTCCCCTTTCATTTGCTAGTTGCTCTGTTTTATATTTGCACTTCTGTATCCTGCCATCCCGAGCCCCCCATATCTATTTTGTTCCTACATTTCCTTCCTGGTTAAGGACATTTTGTACGTTTTCCTTTTGTACGATGAATCCATCATACCCATGCAGTGCTCTGTGCTCAGGTGTGCCTTAACCTTAAAGGTGTAAAGCCACGTTATTTGGCTTTTTTAAAATGTACTCGTCAGTAGCTCACTCTGGTTGCATACAAAGTGTTATGAAAAATTGAAGAAGATCATGCCATGTCTTGTTTTACGCTTTGTTTTTGCTCAGTTTGTTAGTAAATAAAGCCTTTTGTGTTTTATTTTCAATAACAGTAGAAGTATCAAACTGCGCATGCGCAGCTGGGGATAATACAAAGAAGCTGCTATTGGCCTCTTCCCCTATAGGCTAATAGCCATTAACTGGCTAATAGCCATTAGCCTACAGGGGCGTAAGAGTTAGGGAGTTCATCCTGCAATTGGTAGGTTGTGGGTTTCGTTCCCCCACTGTGACTGTCTCCCTTTGCCTGCTGGTGGTGGTCAGAGGGCCTGGTTGCGCCAATGTATTGCAGCCTTGCTTCTGTCAGTCTGCTCCAGGGCAGCTGTGGCTAATAACACAGCTCACCACTGTCAAGATGTGAATGTGTGTGTGAATGGGTGAATGACTGATTGTAGTGTAAAGTGCTTTGGGGTCGTCGGACTAGTTAAAGTGCTGTGCAGGTACACGCCATTTACCATTTATTAGCATCTCCCAGCAAAACAATGAAGAATGGTCAAAGATCCAGTAAAAAATCCAAGAGGGAAAAGACTGGAATGTCCCTAGGAATACAGTATGAAAGTTGGTGTTCACTGAAGCCGATTGTTCAGATGGGACCTCAGAGTTAATTGATGTGAGCAAATGTTCTGATATGAGGCTCTTAAAGTTGCTGTAGATAAGTGTGTTTAATTAATAACGGTTGGTCTTCGATCACATTGAGCTGCCGCTGTACTTCGAGGCATTGCAAAGGGTCCGGCTTGGTCCGGCATTATTTACAAATGGTTTATTATTTAAGCAAACCGGTATTATGATAGTTCTGTGATACTGCTGATAGATGCCGTCTGTTTATATCTGTTCATTGTGTGCGTTGTGGGGCTATATTTACCCTCAAAAAGGACCATTAAAACAGAGGATGGACGCTTGGTGTATATAACCTTATTTCATCATGATCAAACGGTTTTTGGTCTTTTTTTTTAAAGCATATAACGTGGCTATATACCTTTAAAGAAGCAATGAGCAAATTTTCAATAGTTTTGATATAACTAAAAAAATAATGATGTAAAGGTAATATTTCAGATGGACTATGGTATGATGTCACTCCGCAGCTCTCTGTGTTTTTCTCTAGTCGCTTGTATATATACCCAGTCCATACCGTGCATGTACATGTACGTGCATGTGAACAGCTGCCACTCAGTGCTTAGCCCCTCCTTGCCCTAAAATACATCCATCAGAGCAGCACAGTGTTGGAGCAACATGGCGGAGAGCACCCCAGCAGATCAAAATGTTCTCTTGCTAACAGAATTATCAAGTTATGAGTTACTTACATCTTCACTTGAAATGTTCCTCTGAAAGGTGAGGCTGTTTCGCTGTGTTTTCGTCCTTTACAAATACGCGCGTAGAGGGCGACACGTGAGAAGGGATGGAGGGGCTGGGTGGCTGCTCTGTGTGGGTCTGTGACGTGGCTGCCAGAGTCCCTCATCCCTTTACTCTGAAAGCTCTAAATAAAATCTGAGTTTGTAAATAGTTTCTACCAGTGTGTGATTTGATCTCACGGTCTCAGAGGTTTGTTATAGAACATTAGTGAACAAACAGCATCATAAGGAACAAGGAAACAACTGACAAATCAGGAATTAAGCAATAGAGATGTCTAAAGATTCAAAGATCTCATGGAGTACTGTTCAGTTCACAGCAAACATAAAGCTGTGGAGAACTTTAAGGTAGTGTTGGGTTGGTAGGGTTAGGTTATAGAACAATATCTCAACCTTTGTACATCTCAAAGGGCTCTATTCAATCCATCATCTAAAAATGGAAAGACGATAGCACGATTGCAACCTACAAGACACAATCTTTCATCTACTTTGACAGGCTGGGCAAGAAGAGAAATGAGCAGCTAAAGGAGCATTCATCAATATAGGGAAAATCTAAAATATGGAAAGAAAAAAGAAAGAAAACCATTACAAGTGTGACAAGTGAACATGTGGGAGAAAGTCTATGGCCAAGTGAGACCAAAAGTACACCTTAATTAAATAGGGAATCATTGGCAAGACGTGAACACTGATGTTCAGACATCCTCCATGTAATCTGACTGATATGTAGCTATTTTACAAAGAGCAATGGGCAAAACATTCAGTCTCTAAATGGACAAAACAGGTAGAGAGAAAGACTTGCAACAGGCAATGCTGAAAAAGGTGGTTAAATAAATGATTGCCTCAGGAGAAGCTCAATACAGATATCTACACACAATATCTCTGTCTAGCTGTCCTAACTTGACCAGAAGTGTAAAACACTTTTTTTTTTTTTTTTAAATGGGAACATTTCCTGTTATAGTTCAGTGGTAACATGAAGAACACATCAAATAAAAGAGGGGATTAAGGAAGTTTTTTTTTTTTTTTTTTACCAAAAAGGAGTTGCTGCTTTTCAAAGAAAAACGTCCCTTATTGAGGCAAGCAGACATCTTTGGTTAACATTAGCTCAACAGAAGGGAGAATAGCTCTCAAAACACCTAATCTGTTCTCCTCTCCTCTTTCCCTTTAAGCATCACAACGGCCTGCCTGCTTCCAAAACAGAAGAAAAAAACATCTATTGTGACGAACAGACACGTTTGAACTAACCAAACAAAAATGTTTGTAGTGATTGATCCATCTGCAACCATTGGGAACACAATGGCAACTGTGTCACTCTGATATGAAAAGCAAATATTATGGTATCAGCATTCAAATGGATAAAGCTGTAATGGCCTCCTAGAGAGGTCATCATCAAACCTGACAGCCTAATCAATAAATCCCCCTCTGTGAAAACGAGATCCTGATTTGTGTAACCAATAAACGGCTGTCAAAGTGTAAAATTGCCCAAATGCAAACAGCCCTGCTGTGAACCTCTAATCTCACTATGAGCTGTGAGAGAACCAGTCATTTTGTCATATATTCCACCCTCACTTTCACCCAAGACCCATGAAGCGCCACTGACTGACTGTCAGTGGTGACACCGGCATAATTTGATGCACCAGGACTCTGGCAACCACATCACAGACCCACACAGAGGGATGGGCTGGTTTGCTCAGCACTCACAGATGGCATTTATATGATAATTCCAACCACTTCCAGACACCCAGGAGCTTTCACACTGGACTCGATTAGATCCAAATGGATTTTGGTAGCCATCTGCAAATCACGGAGTATGTCACTGAAAGCAGGAGTGATGCACTGGATGGGAAGGATATGGGCAATTTGCTCATGCATTACCAAACAACTCTTTTCCCAGGGTGGTTGTGATTTTGTTTTTAAAGCTAAGTATAAAAGCGGAAGGAACCAGTAATGAACATCTGCTGTACCAAAAAAAAAAAAAAAAAAAAACTTTGCCTGATATGTGCAGGTGGATACTGATATACCTAAAAGGATATGGAAGAAATAGTTGGACAGTTTGAAAACTCAAACTATTTTGTGTTCTCGGGGAGATTCATATGAGAAATATAATGGCATGTTTGGAGTGTATGTGCGGACTTGGAGCCACAAGATGAGCATCTTCAGTCTAAACCAAACTAAAAATGTGGAATTCAGAACTTCTTTATTGATCTTAAACTGTTCCAGCCAATTATCCCATCCTGCTTTAAACTGTCTATTCAGCACACAGTTGTTGACAGAGATGTAAACGATTCAACATAAAAAAAAAAAAAAAAGTAAGCAGCTACAGAGAAATATTCTTCAATTAGGACAAATTTAGCTGTCTTATGATGTTCAGTTTGTTTTAATTAGATTTCATAAGAAAAACAGTAAACAAAGAGTGTATCTGTGAAGTGGTAAGACAAAGGGTACGTAGTTTGGATTTGTACAGTTTTCAGATTTTTATTTGTTAAAAAAAAGAAGTAAAACAAAGCTGACCAGAAACCGACTCTTAGCTCCAGAATCTTGCACAGAATCCTGATAATTGACTCGACCCTGAAGTTTTTCTTGATCTGTTAGCTGTCCACACAACAAAATGAACAAATATTGAAACAATGAACAATGTGCTGTCTTTAAACAAAAGCCTCAGTGCTTCTTTGTCCTTCTGCAGCACATCGCTGTGGCAGGCTCAGATCAAGATAAAAAGTTAATTTCCTTCTGGTTGTTAATTCCTTTTTCCTCAAAGCAGGCTGTGATCATGGTTGACATTTTTGAAAAGGCACCGTAAATAATGAGTGACAAGCTAAGAGCTCCTTTAAAAGTACTTAACACTAAATATATTTTTCCAGATTTTGGGAGAGCAGAGAGTTCATGTTTAGGTGGAGAACATGGTTGATAAGTAATCTCCACTCTTTCCAGTCTCTCCCTATTCAGTGATTTTCACATTCTCTCTAACCCTTTTTTTGTGCCAATCATTTAATTATCATCCAGAGCTCCTCAACAAGTGTTACAAAACAAATCCTATTCTCATAATGTCACATAAACGAATTAAATAAACTGATAGACAACCGGGAAAGTCACCCAGTGATTACTGATAGCACAGATGATTATACATGTAAGTTCCTTGCTATCAGCCAAGCCCTGTGTGACAACAAAGATTTAATGACTTCTGGATCTGCTGCTCTTTTATAGCCTCTAAATTACTTTCAAATTACTCTTTGGTTAATTGTGGCAATAATTGTTGATGTTTTGCTTGTGTATGTGTTTGTACTTCAGATGCGAAGCTGTTGCCCCAAAGCAACTGAGTTGCAGTGGACTGGAATAATTAGCAAAGGGTTGTTTAACTAGGAATAATGATATTGCTGCATAAAATAGAAATACAGTCTGCTGGCACAGCAGATCAGTTTTAATGAAAACATCTGAAATAACTTCTTTGTTTGTGTGTGTGTCAAAGAGTGTCAGAGGGTTTTCTCACCGTCAGCTCCAGCAGTTCGTTAAGGAGTCCGTTGTGTTTGCTCTGGAGGAAGGCGTTGGCGCTGCCCGACTTGGCAATTTTTATCCTGGCCAGCCTGGTTTTCTGAGAGTGGAAAGAGAAGGAGGTCAGAATCAGAATCAGCTTCATTGGCCAAGATTGTGTCCACAACCAAGGAATCAGACTTTAGTTTTAAGCACTCACATCATACAGACATTAAGGCCTTGTACACACGTAGCCGGGTATTTATAAGCACAAATATCTTCCCCACATTGTTTTTAAATATAACACCATACACACAGGATCGTTTTTAGAAAAGTTTTCATCCACACAAACCCGTGTAAATTCTAACCTTGCCTGCAAGATGAATTCTGGCGATATTTGTGCGTATTGTGTATATGTGAAATAGTTGAAATTCAAGTACTTTTTTCTCCTTTGCACATCAACATATTGGAGCAGTTGTAAAAAAATCATCTGAACCAGCTGTATAGTTTACATTGTTCCATTTATGTTTTTTCTTTGAAGTCTCGATACAAGGCGGAGACAGGAAATGTTGCAGAGGTAACATCAGTTTGAAATAAATGGCCAGAGATGCTGTATGTTGGTGAATTTGTCCAGTTTAACATTGATTAGACACATTGTTAACAGCCAGTCACAACAACAACGTAGAAATCAGCACCTCTCTGACAGCATTAATGTTTTACTCCACTGTATAGCCAAGTCCATAACAATGGCCACACATGTGATGTCAGCGCCTTGATGCAGCGGACCCTAAAACCCTGTCTTGTCACATGCAGCTCAAAGACGGAGTTTTCAGAATCATCCATTTTTAGGCAAGTAAAATGCCGTTTATGTGTGGATGAAAGGCATAACCGCATAAAAATGTATCCATTTACCCAGACAGCTGTCTATGTGTGGACTAGGTCTAAGTATAAATATACAAACTTTAGATCACATGAAATAAGGATAAAAGCAGTAGTATCTACATCAGGGGTCACCAACATCGTGCCCGCGGGCACCTAGTAGCCCCCGAGGACCACATACTGTATGGTGCCCACAAGCCTGTTCTAAAAAAAACATAATCCAAAAGTGAGCTTCATCTAAAACTTTAGTTTATTCCGCTTATGTAGATATAAAAATTACAATATCTATAACAACGCATGAAAAATGTGTTTGTTTTACATAAAGTTAAGGTGAACTCTGAATCTTCTCCTTCAAAGGTAGGTATTGGTAGCCCTTCGTATGACATAACACCAATGAAGTAGCTCAGAAAGGTTGGTAACCCTGGATCTACATGTATGTGCATGTACAGAAAAAAAGAGAGGCAGGTATATTAATTTTTTTTCACAGTAGAGTATGTGACTACTCAGGCTGTGAGGTGTTTATTGTGTTCATCATAGGGACAGCCTGGAGTAAGACTGTCTTTGTGGTGCCTGACTTTTGCAAACAGCGCTCTATAGCGCCAACCTGAAGATAAAAATCTAAACCGTTTGTGTGCAGGATGTGTGGGGTCTGCAGAGATGTTATCAGATATTTTCCTATCCCAAGACCTGTAGAATTCCTGGATTGAGGGAAGATCAGCCCTGATGATCGTCTACGCAGAGCTAATTGACGTGACTCCGCCTGTTATTCAATCTTGGAGCTTCATCAGTAACTGACCAATCAGCAATCGCAATTTGTCCCAAAGTAAAACGCCTGTTACCTGGAGAATCTAAGGTGTGTTTCACTTCGGTGCAGTCATTTGAGTGTTGGGAGAGAACATTCTCCTGGGATGTGCCTTGGCTGATGGTTCTTGTACAGGAGAAGTTGCTCCCCATTCTCACCTACTGCTGCCAGTCGGTCAGGTGGCCGTTGGAGGCCAACATTGTGATATGGGTGAGCTTCTGGTGAAGGATGTCTGAGTTAATGGTGTTGAAGGCTGAGCTAAAGTCAACAAACAAGATTCTGTGTGGTCCAGATGGTGCTGGATTAAGGTTAGTTCCAGGTTCACTGCATCATCTGCAGACCGTTTTGCCCAGTAAGTGAACTGCAGGGAGTTCGGCAGGGGGCCTGTGATGTCCTTCAGATGCTTCAGCACCAGTCCCTCAAAGGATTTCCCAAAGCTTTCAGTCAGAATGATGAAATGCCATCAGGTCATTAGGCTTTGTTCGACTTCTGATGCTCGAGGGGCTTATCTACATCTTCCTCAGTGATCTTTAGTGTAGCTATGGGGTCTGCACGGAGTAGGGAGGGGGGTTGTAGAGTTGTTTGTGGTTGGTGCAGGTACTTCATTTGTTTGGGAGGCATACATGAACGGCTGATTTTCAAACCAGCAAAACAAGTTGTTGAAGTCTGATCATTAGACAAGGTAGGCAGGAGGTCACAGAAGATGACTAATGCTTTATGTGATGACAAATGTCTGCCAACTGTTCACCATAAGGTTATGGTAATTTTCACAGCCGTTATAGAAATGCTGTTTGTTTTGTTCTTCTTCTTTCACCGTGTGAGATGAAAGCTGTTCCTGCAGCATATTCTGTCCGGAAGGTAATGCTCACCAACAACATGATTCAAAAAGTATGTAGCATCAAACATGATTCACCCATATGAGATTGCTGAGCATTTCATTTTCAGTCCATGGAGATTTTTAGGTTGCTGCAACAGCATCCTTTTACTGCTTTTCACCTTCCACTGATACTGAGGACTTGCAGCAGGGATGAACTTCCATTAAAATCCCAAGAGTAGGAGTGATGTTGGGTCCTGATGTCTGGCTTGTTCAAAAATGAGTTTTAGGTAATGTCTTTGTGGAAGGAGAAAAAAAGTTCCCTTATACAGTGAACTATAAATAGCAAACACGCTTAAACTGGAAGGGGAAGTGGACTTTCGCACAATCTTTTGTGATGTTTCGACACCCGTCCAGGAGTCTTTGTCAATTCTGGTGGCTCACACTTAAGCAACCTGCAGTTGGTGCGCTGCTGTTTTTAAGGAGGTAGAGGCCAAACCTCGTAGGCCCCAATGCTAACTCAGATGCAATTCAACGACCCACCTGTCATTCTTCTGGGTAATTAGAGGCTATTGCTTGCTGTGGGTGGAGTACTTGGTCACCTGAATCATAATGAGACTGCTTATGTAATCTGTATGGAATGAGTTGGAAAACCAAGTGGTGGTAGTTGGGAGGACAATCCTAACCCCTCTGTTCAGTGTTTGCTTTTGTCTTTTGACAAAGATGGCTTCTTTAACCCCTCTTTTAAACCATCTGGTATCTTTGTCCAAAATCTGGACATCATTGTTATCAAAAGTGTGTCCCTTGTTCTTGAGGTGCAAGTGTACTGCTAAATCTTGCCCTGAGCTGCTGGCCCTACTGTGCCGCGCCATGCGTTTACACAGTTGTTGTTTGGTTTCTCTGATGTAGGAATCTGAGCAGTCCTCCCTGCATTGGGCCGCATACACAACGCCGCTCAGCTTTGATTTAGGTGTTCTTTCTTGGGAATGAACCAGTTTTTGTTTAAGGGTGTTATTAGGTTCAAAATTTACTGCTATGTTGCATTTTGAGAAAATTCTTCTGAGTTTCTTATAAACTTTTGACACATATCTAATGACAAGGTTGCTGCAGAGTGGTTAGAGCAGCGCGCTTGCACTCAGAGAAGGATGCAAGTGCCCGGTTCGATCCCCAGTGCCGGCTCTCTGGGTCCCTGAGCAAGACCCTTAACCCCAGAACGCTTCCCGGGCGCCGCACATGGCAGCCCACTGCTCCCCAAGGGTGATGGGTTAAAAGCAGAGAACAAATTTCGTTGCAATGTATATTTCAATGTATGTTTCAATGACAATAAAGATGATATTACTATTACTATCTCTCTGTTTTCTCCTCTGTGTTAGACGTTTTTGTCCTGCTAGTTTTGTTGGCCAACTTGACTAACACCCAGTCCGAATAACCACATGCTTGAAGTGATATGGAGGGAATGTTGTCCACCTGATAACTTAGAGTTCTGATAACAGAGAGTTTGTGTCCCAGTGGGTGATGTGAATCAAAATGCAGATATTACTCTGTGTGTGTGTGTGTGGGCTTCCGGTAAACCTCAGTTTGAGACTCTCATCTTCCTCAATGTTTACCACACAGTCCAGAAAAGGCAACATGTTGTTCTCAGCATCCTCTCTGGTAAACATGATGTTGCTGTCCACCGAGTTGATGTGGTTGGTGAATGTCTCAACTTCTTTGGATTGTATTTTGACCCAAGTGTCATTGATGTATCTAAACCAGTGAGCTGGCGGTGTTCCCTTGTAAGCACTCAGTACTCTGCTCTCCACCTCCTCCGTGTACAAATTGACCACAATGGGTGACACTGGAACACCCATATTTCTGTCTATAAAAGTTATCTCTGTACTTGAAATAAGTGGTTGAGAGAGACAGGTCACAAATCTGGTTTGGTGATAAATTGTTCACATCTTTTAGTGATGCATCATGTTCCAGCTGTGTCCTGACAGTGTTCTCTGCCTCTGATGCAGGGATGCAGGCGAAAAGAGAGGTGAGATCAAAGGAAACGATGGTTTCACCTCGTGCAAGTCTTAAGAGTCGGAATTCTGAAATTAAGCTTGTGGAGTTTTTTTATGTGGAGTGGAGTGTATCCAACAAGCAGAGCTAAAATTGTTGCAAGTATGTTTTGCAATAAATTGGTCTGTTTGTTTCAAGGACACATACAGTATGTAGGTTTCTGAAAATAAGAATAAATTAATTTCTTAATCATAAGATAATTAAAGTGCTTACAAGATAACAAAATGGGTTTTCTTGCGACAATGAAAGACTTGCCTGGGAAAATGCACAAAATGAACATGGTTTAAAAATCAGTGGGCCCTGTCTTGTATTCAGCTTGAACGACCCGGGCATATTTTAGGTTAGTTAATCCTTGTTTGGGTCCTTAAAGAGGTTTTCTGTGTCTACATATCCAGATGGACTGTGTTGGTACATGTAAATACCACATGTAAACTAGATAATTAAAAAAGCTGTAAAATATTCCTCCCTCATTGTTATTAGAGTGTGTAAATGAGAGAAAACAAACCACACAGGAATATTCGGAGCAGGGGTGGCTGTTCTTAGTTTCAGCAAGCACCGCTGCTAATAGAGACTTGTTTTTGAAAAGCCCAATCAACCAGAAGTGCAGTACTGGTACAAACCCAATTTGTCGCTGATTATTTGAACCAAACCTTTAATGGCTACTGTTGGTTATATTTAATGGGAAACGTGTTTAGATTGGAAACATGTTGCAGTAGTTTTGTCATGATCCTTTGTTTTTGTCATGTGTTTGAGTTTTAGTTTGTTTATTATTTCTGTTTCTTTCCTGTTTTCTTATAGCTACTATTTTAGTTTTTCTATTGTGAATTGGATTCTTAGTTCATCTTTATGTACGTTTCTGTATTATTCTGTTAGATATCCTTTCATATGGACTCAGCTGTCACCTATTTCCTGCTGATTACTCTCTCCTGCTTCTCATGCCTCCTCTTCTCTCTCTCTCCCAGTGTCTACCCCTTTAAGCTTGTGAGCCCCCTTTCATAGGGGCTTGAGGTCTTTAGCAACAATAACACGCTTGTAGCTGACTAACTGAGACCGATACACACTTACCATATGTCCAGATCTTCATCTGAGACTCCTCTACAAATGCATCTACCAAATTTATAATAGCATTGCACATTTTCAGTTTCAAGGATAAATTCCAAATCTCAAAAATTGTGCCGAACTCTGCGGGTTCTGCCTGAATTTTTTTCTAAACATGTATAATTTCTCAATTGCTGCTTTTGTTACCAAGTTTGGTATGTAACCATCTGTCTATTTTTTATTTTTTTTGGTGGAATTTTTTTCTTCAGGCATTTAAATCCCATTTAGTCAGGGCCAGAATAATTTACTCTCAAATGCTCACATCCACATCATCCTCCAGGACCTTTATATTAGTTGACAACAGGATTGGCAGTCTAGGCATTGCAAAAGTTGAGAAATACCTTACAAAGTATGAGTATGCATTTTTTAGACACGCGGGCTTAAGGGATTTGTTGGTTGCCATTGCTCTCTGCTGGAATCTTTTGTTAATGTCTTCATGTGCCTCCATGCTCCATTGTTATGCATGGTTCACTGCATGAAGTTTCAAGCCCAGTTCCTGTTAAAGAGTTTTGTAAGTTTTTCTTCATTAATAATTTTCTTTTTTAAAGAACTCTATTTTTGTCACAACGCCTTTGGGTCCTCCTTCGAGGCAAATTTATGATCAAGTGAAAGCGTGCAAACTCTAAGGGCTGCTGAATAGTTCACATCAAAAGCCCCTTCCACTCAGTGTGACATAAGGACAGCTGTAGCTCCATCTGCACTGTAGCAGGTAGTGAAAGTGGAGATTGGAATTTGTACTTGATCTGATTCCAATTTATCTGTATTTGTTGTGCAGTTAACAAGCAAGAAGCACAAACTTTTGGGAAATAAAAAAAAAAAATCAAGAACATCTTTTCACAGTTTTATAACTATTCCAGGTAGTCTATTTTCCAGATGATTGCAGACTAGTTAGATTAAGGAGAAAATGACTAGAGAAAAGCTTTTACACAACTGGTGCAATGTTTCAAATGTTTCATAAATGTAACAAAGCCAATACCATCTGCTAATGAGGACACTTGTTTTATTTTTCTCCACATTCAAACATATTTTTTAACAGAAAAATATGGGAGACTCAAAGTTACAAACATACACTTGTCTTCTGCATATAAAATAGGTTTACTTTCAGAAACCTTCTGTTGACTCTCAGCAGTCAGGGAGAAAAATCCCCATTGTGTTTAACTTTTTGCATAAACCGTCCTGTTTCTGAGGCCAGAAGGTAAACCTGTTTTAAAGTGCTGATGTGATAACGGAACAAAGCAAAGGAGACAGATGGGAAATGAGAGCGAAATAGCATGGCCATTTTTTAAAAATGAAGAGGATATTAGGGCCACTTCCTCCCCAGCTCTTGAACACATGAGGAGGGTAATTTCTTTACCCTTGTCCTGCTTGCCCCCTCGTTCCACTATAAACGTATTTTGAAAGCAGGAGACAGAAGGAGCCATTTCTACCTCCAAGATGTGAATTGCAAGTAATTAAATTAGTTTGGATGTTTCAAAAGTTGCCAGTCAAACTCTGGATTCCTGTGTGGGAAAAGCTGAAACCTGAGATGTAATAACACCTATTTTGTATTTCTGCTTGTATGACGTGAAAATAAAGCAGTAAGACAAAGCCTATGAATAATTCTATATTTGTTCTTATAGCTTTAAAGCAAATAATTTTTTCAGAGTGCTTTTTCTTATTGATCAAAACTTTTGCTTAACATAAAAAAGAGAAAAAAAATATTTAAAAAATGAACTCCGATCCATGTAAGTGTGAAAAGTCTGGATTTGGTTGTGCTGGTATTTTTCTGAGCCAATTATCTCAGAAAAAAAAAAAAAAAAACTGAACTTCCTCATAAACATCTGAACAAACTTCAAATGCAGCCTAAAGTATTGAGACATGAAATAAACAATATCAAGTCCCTGAATGGCTGGTGAGGGCACTACAGAATAATTAATATAATTCAATGTTCAATTTGCATGATTTATTTTCCAGTTGATAAATTAATACATGTATGCTTTTATAGAGTCCTTGACATGCAGATCTTATCAAAATGTCAATGAATACAACTCTTACAATTCCCAAAGGAATTGTAAGAGTTGTATTGCAAATCATTCAAGGATCAACCTTGAATGATTTGCAAAATTGATAAAATGAAATGGAAAATCTGAGTAAAAAAACACATAATCATCTTTACTAAGGTAAACATGTCATTATGATTCTTAAACTAAGATGCTAATCAGCCATAAACACTTTTTCAAACACCTCAGAACTGTGAAAGGAAATGTTTCAAGAGTAAAATTATATTGAATATTTTAATCACAGAAATTTTTTAATTTAAAATAGAATTGGTTTACTACAGCAAATTGTCATTATGACTTACCAACTTTAGTGAAGCATGCATTACATGTCTACAATTCTATTATAAGTTTTAGGAACATATGGACTTCTTTATCATAGCTTTCATATAACGTTATATAACGCCTTCTATAAAATCTAGGCAGCGTTTCTTAAATTGTCTATTTGCTAATGATTTATAGCTAAAGAACTCTTATCAGATTAGCTTCTTTTAACTAGATTTCAGTTTACTGACAGTTCACTGATCAAGGTTTATGATAATTTTCATCTAATCTTAGATAAAAATAAAAAAGCAGCTTGCATCCTTTCCCTAGATAGCCATATATTAGCATCATTTTAAATATATATTTTAAGTGAGAGTTATTAATTTTTTCCCTTCCGTTACATGTTATTTTCTTTGTAAAATCACATTTGTCTTTACTAACTGTAACACACCATCTTTGTCTTCTGCTTATCTGAGATTAGACAGCAGGGGCGAAATTCCCCAGGGGAAACCCCAAGATCCCTTTCACCAACTGCACTCTCCAGCTCATTGTTGGAGGGTGTAGTTGTATCCTAAGCTGCTCTCTGGTCTGACAGGATATTTAGTCCTTGGGAGATCCCAGCCTGCTAGGTTTCTGCTCCCAGTAGGACATTCCTGAAATGTCTATCAAAATAAAGTACACAGGAGGCATCTTGATGAAATGTCCGAACTAGGCCTGGACGACAGTTCAGTAATGATATATATCGATAAATAGACATATATCGATGATAGAAAAAAAAGTATCAATAATAGGTTCAATAGAACAACATTTTCCTTCCATTTGCATTCTAGCCATGTAAGCTAATACTACAGTCATTACATCCTCCCAACCAATCACAAATGCAGACCCAGGAACCAAACTCCGCCCCCTTCCCAGAGAGCATGCATTCTTTTGTCTTTTTAGTAAAAAGTTGGTTGAATAAAGGTTTGAGTTTGACTTCAGTGGGATCATAGATAGCATGGAAAAATCCAGAGCTTTACTTTTTGGTCCTTTCTTCATCATACTAGACCTGAGAAGAAATTTTGAACCCAATCAATCAATCAATCAATCAATCAATCAATCAATCAATCAATCAATCAATCAATCAATCAATCTCACGCACCTTTCCTCTGACTGTTGTGTTCAAGACTGAATTTTGTATAGTGTGTTAAATGTAAGATTCTTCATCTAGATCAGGGGTGTCAAACTCATTTTGGTTTAGGGGCCGCATTCAGCTTAATCTGATCTCAAGAGGGCCACACAAGTTAACTCATTGCAAGATTAAATAGAACTAATAAATGTGGACTTGTTGTTGATTTTTATATTAAGTTATTTTCACTTTTACACAATATATTATGAATAACCTCAGCGTTTTTAAGAAAAGTATGTGCAATTTCAACAATACTTTTACTCAGTTAAACATTTACTTGTGCATTATGCGTAAGAACTGATCACAGTGATTATACAATGTTGAAAAACATTTATTCACATTTTTTGGAACTTAAAAACACTGTCCTGCATGACAAAATACATCAAACAGATAAAAATTAAGAAATTACTTGAATTTTTCCACACCTGAAGCTTAATCTGCTAATTAAAACACAGCGCCCCTCGTGGAAAATATAGGAACTGCATATTTTCAATTAAACGAAGTACATGTTTTTTTCAATAATCGTTTTATCATTCTCTTCCTTTTATCTTGTCCACTTGTGAAAGTCAAATCTGATGAGCTCTTTGTGGCATCTTATTGCCACATTGCCAGACAGGACACTGGAGAAAAAAAAAAAAAAAAAAAAAAAAATTTTTTTTTATATTGATAATGCATTTAGCCACAGGGCCGGACTAAATCGTTCGGCGGGCCGGATCCGGCCCGCTGGCCGTATGTTTGACACCCCTGATCTAGATAGACCATACTTCATTTGGATGACTGAACAAATCAAGTCTAAACATTAAGCTCCAATATCACCAATCACGGACCTAAAGTTAGGAAATCTAGACTGCCGATTACTGCAAGGCTTAACTCTTCCAAGCAAAGCCTCATAACAGTTTAGAGCTCCTCTCTTTTTCCTGTCTTAAGTCAGTCTGATGACTCTCCATCATACATTGTGTGATTTCTTTGTCCTTTGTGTCCCATTTCTTTTCCTTCTGTTCGACTTCCTTCCTGTTCCCTTCCTTGTCCTGTGGTCTTCTTGGTTTGCCCTCACGTCGCCGGTCTTTTTATTATTATTTTTTTCCCCCTGCTTAACAACCTTCCAGGTTCCGGTGTAGCTCCACTTGACTTTGCTGTCCCATTACGAGCACGACCTCAATCCATTTACTGCTTCGACACTCACCATCACTCTGATGTCACTCTGATGGTAAGTGCTGAGCAACTGATTTATGCAAGAATAAAAGAAGAGCCTATTCTGCAATTCGTTCTTTTACTTATTTGTAAATTAGGACCAAATATCATGCTTTGTTATTTGTGTGCAGTTAGGCCCTCGGAAGGCTCCTAAATCTGAAGAAAAGATAACATGCTGTACACTAAGCCACACACTGTCGTAGTTGCTAGACAATGACTGTCATCAAGTTCAATTTGGATTTTCGGCTTTCTAACTGGTAGACAATTTGTTACACGAAAGAACTCTTTCTTGTAAAGTGAAATTTCCTGATGGATACATAATTGTAAAAGGTGCCTGAAGCACGATGTTGTTGCAGAAAAATGAAGACAGAAGAGATCTAGAGAGGACATGGAGACTAGGAGAGCTGCAGTAACGGAGTTTGGAAGAAGAGATGTGCAGAGTTAGTATATAACAGGTCTTCCCCCTATTTTATGTCCCTTGTCTTATTTAAATCGTGACACAGAGAATGCCTTATGAGGAGACCATCTGCTCATACCCCTTCAACTGCTTTTACATTTTGTTATTTTGCAACCACAATATCAAAAGTATTTTACTGGGATTTTATGTGAGATAGAGCAAAACAAAGCTGTGCATAAATGTGAAGTGGGAAGGATATAATACATGTTTTTGTAAAAATTTGGCTAAAAAAAGAGAACTTTGACAATCAGCCCCCTTTACTCTGATACCCTACATTAAAATTCAGTTCAATCATTTGTAATCAGAAGTCACACAACGGCCTCATCTATGTGGCTGTGGCTCTACGCTGTTCAGGAGTGAATGCTGTTTGTCAAGACTTGATGCAATCTGATGGGTTTCCTTAGACAGGGAACATTTTGACTAATCCATATGATTTGATTGAATTTGACTTTGTAAAGTGCCTTGAGAAGACATGTGTTGTAAATTGGAGTCACAGTAAATTGGAGTAGAAATATCCTGCCTGGGTGCACCCAAATCTGCACTTATTTAGTATCAAAAACATTTAGAAAATTGTGCATCATACCCTTCTGCTTCACAATTACACATTACTTTGTGTTGGTCTATGACATAAAATCCAAATAAAACACATTTCAGTTTGCAATTGTAACATAAAAAAGGAGAAAAATCTCAAGGTTTTTAACAATTTATGTCAGTTCTTACATTTATTGCAACAAAACAATATGATGGATTGGTGACCAGTCCAGGGTGTATCCCGCCTCTCGCCCAGTGACTGCTTATTTTATAGTTTTATGTGTGCTGTGGGTAAAGTTCTAATAAAAAGACATTAGGGTTTCCACCCATCATACATCCATCCATTATCTGTACCTGCTTGTAAGTGCAGGGTCATAGGGGGGTGGGGTGGAGTGGAGTGATAGGTGATTGGTGCCTATCTCCAGCGGTCTTTGGGCGAGAGGCGTGGTACACACTGCACAGGTCTTGAGTCCATCACAGTGCAACACAGGACAAATAACCATGCACGCATACACTCTCACCTGAGGGCAATTTAGAGAGACCATTTAACCTGACAGTGTTTTTGGACTGTGGGAGAAAGCTGGAGTACCATGAGAAAACACACGCATGCACAGGGAGAACATGCAAAGTCAATGCAGAAAGACCCCAGGACCTTTTTGCTGGAAGTCACCAGTGCTACCAACTACACCACTGTGTAACCCTACATTAGGGTTTTCTAATAATAAATGTCTTTTATGACTGCAGCAATATTAAGATTGCATAATATTAAATGTTTGTTCATGCTTGCTTCTGTGGATAATGGCAGTTTAGAAAGGACAATGTACATGCATTATCGAAATTCAACCCTCTGGACTGAGGAAAATGAAAATCCAGACAAAACCCGAATGACATATATATAAATAAAATGCCCCCAAAGCAGATATGAGAGTTTAGAATTTATTTCCTATATAAACTGAATGCATTTTTTTAATATTCATTATTGGGTCAGATTCAGTATTTTTTCCAGAATCTCTCATTTTATTGCACAGGAAAGCACCGCAGATGCAGCATTATTGTTGTTCTTGTTCCCTATTATAACGACTGCATATTTAATTATCCCTGATATCAGAAAAACAAAACAAAAACAAAGCCTTCTGTTAGAAGATCCAAGCAGCTACACCTGTTTGAAACAGAGCTGAATAATACTTCACTTAAAGTTTAGTGATGCTGGTGGGCATTTAGATGTTTTGTAGCATTTATTTGCAATGCTCAAAGTGGGTTGGTTGAAGAATGCTAAATCTTACTCAGAGAATCTGGTATTCAGCCAGGCACAGTGTTGCATTTTAAAAGGTTTATTTAAAAATAAAAAATGAAGCCTTGGTGCAGGCAGGCAAAGTGTATGCAGGAGTCTGGTGAAGCTGAGAATAGACAGGCAGAAAGGGCTGAGGCTTGAGGTAGCTCAGACAGATCCATAGGGCTTGGCTAGGATTGTGGTCCATAATAAAAGAAGAAAAACAAACAAACAAACAAATAAACAGTCCAGTTCATGTTCAGATAACAGAGAGCTGATTGGGTGTCTGACGAGGAAAAGGCAAAACAGAAGAATCCAGGAAAGCCAGAACTTGTTTGAGAACTTGGCTAGGGAGGCAAGGAAGAACACTGGACATTTATTAACCAATGGCTTTCAATAATCTGGCAACAGTAGACTGTAGACACCCAGTGTACAAAAGTAGAGGAAACAGGTAAACTGAATGAGCCTGATTGCATTAAGGCAGAGGAGCACAGGTGTAGCTAGTGATCCTGATGCTGAGCCAGTGTTGCAGCCTCACTTAACTTTTATTTGGAAGTTTCCTCCCAATCTTGTTAATTCCACTTTAAAGAAGAAAGGTTTCTGGTGCCCCACCATCAGTTTCAGCCTCAAGGTAACATTATCAGTATTTTCATCCCTTACCAAAAGCATGAAGGAATTCAGGTGATGTGTTATCTGTACAGAGCACTGCTCACTGCTGGGCATATTATTCACAGCTTTGAGGAGACCAAAGCTGTGAATAAAAGCAGCCAAACACATCACGAGGCAAATGTGGCTCGGCAGGTAAAGTGGCCATCTTTCAATTTGAAAGATGCAATGTTTGGTTACAGCCTTCTCCTGACATATGTGAATGGGTTCCTCGGCAGGGCACTTAACCCAAAGTTGCCCCCCCCCCCAAGGGTATGAATGCATGTGTGAGGGTGGCTGAATGAATGTTTAAAGAGTTAAAGCCTTCGGACTGGTCAGTCGGACAAGAAAAGCGCTATACAAATTCAGTCCATTTACTATCTAAACCCCCGTTTAGTTATATGAATAAACATTGATTCAAGTCAATACATAAATCAAACAAAAAGTATATTCATTCACCAGTTGGGAAAATTTGAACATTTGTATGCTTTCCACACTCTTCTCTTCAATTTCTCTGCCAGTCGGATGAATTGTACTCTGAGCTGACCCTGTTGGGAACCACAGGCTCACCTCCACATTATGGAGGTGTAGGGAGGTCAGTGCATTATGTTTGAAGAGATTCAAATCAGTACATTCATTAATGCAACCCCCGCCTCTGTGGATTCAAATCAGACATTTCCCTCCTCAATTAGCTATCAGTGGTCGCTCCCCAACTTAATAGCACTCTTATCTATAGCCTTGTGGAAAGGTCAAGCCTACAGGGGGACTGTGGTGAGTGGCTGACTAACATTTGGCACTTCGAGCTGAAGTGCGCGTCTGTCTGTGTGTCTGACAAAGAAAGGGATTGCGCATAGTTGATGTTATTAAATGAATGTATATGGGAGGATCAGCAAATTTCCAGTCAGTGTAAATGGGATAAATTCTGCTGTAGGACAGGCATTTGCCAAGAAATTGTAAAATTCTCAAAACAGGTCAATCACCTTCACCACATTTATTTTAACATATTGCATTTTTATGAACAAAATAACAAAAATAATCTGTAATGGACATCTTGGAATAAATCTCAGTCTTCCATTTCATCTTGTGAACTCAATGAATATCTCTTCCGCAGCCCTTTGGCTTCTTAAAATTCACAACCTGTCCGTCTTTACAATCAGGTAATATACCTGCGTACACTTTAGAAAGACAGTGAGTGTCACCTTCTGAGCTCGACGTTTGTCCGCCCTCTGGTTCTGGTGGTAGATGCGGCTGAAGTTGGACACAATGACGGGGACGGGCAGAGCGATCACCAGCACGCCACTCAGGGAACAGATGGAGCCAAAGATCTTTCCAGCAATAGTCTTTGGAACCATGTCTCCATACCTAAAGACAAACAGGAATAATTCAAATTAAAACATCCACAGCCCTTTGAAAAAACTTACATATCCCCCTTACAGATGCCCTATGTTTTTGTTTTTCCATTAACAATGCAGATTTATTATTGCAGAAAGATAACTTAATTAAATACAAACTGCATTGTTTAAATAGTCATTTAATTTCATTGAAGGAAAAGAGTTGTCCAAAACAAATAAGAAAAAGTAATATCCCCCTAAACCTAAAAACAGTTCTTTACCTCACTTGAAATTTGTCCCACTCTGCTGAATAGACCTGTTTTAGTTCAGTCAAATGGAGAGTTTTGGAGCATAAAAAGTTTGTATAAGGTAGCAATAAAGCATCTCATTTGGGTTTAAGTCAGGAGTTTGACTCCTAAACCTTTTGTTGGTACCGGTGTGCTTTGAATCTCTTGCCTGCTGCATAACCAAAGTGTGCTTGAGCTTAAGGTCATAAACAAAAAGCCAGACATTATCGTTCAAGACTTCTTTGACAGAGAGCAGAATTTCTCGTTCCATTAATTCTAGCAAGTCATACAGGTCGTAAAGCAGCAAAGCGGTTCCAGAGCATCATTTTGTCCCCATTGTGTTTGACACCAGATGTAACTTGACAAACACTTTCCAAAATGCTGTGCTTTGTTCTTGTAAAAGTTCAGGGACTACTTCCCCCAAAATCTTGAGGATCATCAAGATGCTTTTACACAAATGTGAAACGGGCCTTTGTGATCCTGTTGGTCAGGGTTGTTTTTTTTTGTCTAGGAAGTCTCCTGTTAAAGAATTATTATTTTTTTGCCTGGTCTTTTTTTTCAGCAGTAAGAAGGAGACCTTTCACTGACCTTAACCACGGTAAGTGAGGCCTACAGTGCATTAGATGTTGTTCTGGTTTATTTGGGTACTTGAGTTGCGGATGAACTGTTGGGGTAATTTTGGTAGGCCTGGACTCCAGGGAGGGTTCAACTATTTCTCCACTTGATAATGGCTTTGTGTCCCTTTTCAGACTGATCAATTTGAATTTATTTAGATCAGGTCATGCTTTTTGAACTTTTTTTCCACTGTTGTTGTCAGTCAATTTTTATTAAAGTGAATTGTTCATTTGGCAGGTATGGCAGCAGGGCATGGCTGGTGTAACTGAACCAGCAATGCCCTGGCTAATGGGCATGGCTAATACCATGGGGCTAATGTAAAACGTTGTTAATTGCAGTTAATCCTTATTAGTGTTTCATATAGGCTTGGCTATGTGTTCTTAAGTGTGAAAAAAATCAAAGACAGGAAAAAAAAAAAATCTTTTTCACAGCCCTATTGATTTATGGCTTCATATAAACCAGGCGTGTTCCCATCTATCATTCTCGCAGACAGAGGTGGTCACATTTTATTGTGTATAGATTTCATGCTTTTTTTTATACTGAATATAGACAAGATGAAGAATCAGAAAACTCTTTGTACCTAAGCTGATATAAAAAGCAGTATATTACAATACAGGGTAATACATTCTTCACTCGATGGGCTCTGCCCCTGCTAATGTAGATGGCAGTAATTCATGCTGCTTTTGCTCATCAGAGAGGTACAAAAAAGGCGCAACAAAAGCAGCAGTGACAGAAAATCTACCCTCCATCCATCAATTTCAAACCCAGACAGGCGGCCTGGTTGAAAATCTTATGCATAACACCTGATAAAACCACCAGTGTTCTATAAGGAACCAAAGACACAAATCGATCATAATGAAGAAAACATCAAAGCCACTCTTACTGAAACAAGGTTAGAAATCTTATCGCATATTTTGTACATGGAAAAAAACAAAAGACTTGATAAAACTTTTTTATCTTCCAGTTAAAACCCAAGTTTACTGTTTTCTGGTAGCCCCAATCTTAAAAATTTGCATTAGAGATTTGCATAAAACAGACCACCATACAATTACTCTGCCAACACAATTTCTCGCTCCACATTGTCATTTCAGACTACAAAGGCTGAATTATCCCAGCACCTAATGCAGTGGGGTTTTCTGAGAACAAATTCTAATTTCAATCATAAGTTGTGACTCTGCACTCATGAGCAAGAATGCAAAACAGTTTAAGAGTGTGAGGGAGTTTGGATTTTGAACGTGTAACCCTGGCTCTTTTGTGAGGGGCCAATAATGAGTGTAACACATTCACACATCATAACCGAATGTGAATATTTATCATTGGTTCTTTTTTTTTTTAGTTAATTTTTCTTTTTATTAATAAAATTACAAATTACTTCTCTCTCTTTGCAATGGGAGCACCTTCTGTGTTTATGAGAAAACCTTTTGAGACTTTTGATGGAGTTGCGCTGGGTCTGAAAATTACCATTGATGTAATTTAGAGAATCGTCAGTTGGGAAAGATAAGGTTGTAAATAAGGAAAAGAAGTATGTAGAGGAATCTATCTGATCTCTAAAACCCAGTTTTCACCCCCTTTTTCTTGGGTCACATTGCTCCAACTGATTGAAACAATAAGAATAAACAGTAGTAGGTTTTTGTCTGTCTTAAGTAATGTGTGCTTTGAAGGTTGAAACAGAAAGACTAACAAGGTACATATCCACCAAACATTGGTTTTGCCTCTTTCAGAGAAATATTCCTGGCACCTCAATCAAGATAGAACCGGGTTTAGAAAAGCATTTTCCTCACATTCTCTGAATGTGTAGCTCACATATATGACAGCGTCAGGAATTAGCTGCTAGAAATACTGCTCTGTGTTCTGCTTGGTCCAAATCACTGCACTGTTTAAAGCTACAACTGGACTCTGAAAAACATTTTGCAGAGGTAACATTACCAGATCATACAGTTGCATTAACACATGTTTTTTTATTTTTATTTATTTTTTTATTGTCCAGAATAAAAGATGGAGGCAAGAACAGGCCAAAACTTTCTGGGTTTCCAAGCTCCACTAAAGTGATCTTAGTTGGGGTTTCCTCATAAGGAAACTTTCTGAAAACAAGCAGCAAATTATGTGTGAGCTTGTGTAAATAAATTACTAAACTTATATAACTGTTAACATTGTATAATGAAATCTTAAAAAAATATATGCTTTAAATAAATTATCTATGATCTGCATAAAAGCTGATGAAAAATATATAACTTAATTAGTTCGACACCGAAATTTCAATTTTATATTTATATAATTATTCTGTATAAATAATTTTTCTTCCTTGTCAAATGTGGTTTTGTACACGTTTATAAAATTAATAGCATGCACTCAATACTTCCAGCAAATATTTCTATTCAGTGCTTGTTTTCAGTACGTGTTTTGATTATATCATCAAATTAATATCTGTGACACTTTTCACTTGATCGTCTGGTTTTCTGATGAGCATGTTGGGTTAATTACTTATAGTCTACTAAACAACTATGACGTGGTTAACAAAGGAACTACATGGTGGTAAATTACCAGCTATTCACGTTTCTGGAGTCAAGTGTGATGAACTAAAATTAGGAGAGCAAATCCAGCTGAATGACATGCTGTTATTTTATTAATTTTGTTCTTCAATATGATGCTGATGATAATAATAATAATAATAATAATAATAATAATAATAATAATAATAAATAAATAAAAGTGTTCTACATGCTTACAAACCAAAACGTCTGTGATTAAATCCCTGAAATTGACTGCATTTAGCTTGTGGATGGAAAGACAAAAGACAGACCACCACTCAATAATCCTCGGGGTGTAGTCCTGGATTTCAGCTCCCCCCTTCAACTAATAGTAGCATAAAATATTAAACATAAAGAAGATAAATCTTCCAAAGACATACACACACACACACACACACACACACAAAAGAAAAAAACAAAAACAAATAAGAAAACCGAGTATACGATAAGGTCTAACGTAATCAAATACATTTTTTATGTCTTTGTTTTAGCTGTTTACAGGGTTTTCATTGAAAAGACACAAGTTGGATTCAGAGGTTGTGCCCGTAAAATGAGGAGGGGACATTGTATGCATTGATTTTTGTGAAGTGTAAAATGTAAAACTATATCTATACTGTATTATAACGGAAAATGTTGTTTGGTTTAAAGTAGGTAAACCGTAGGTCATCAGAGGAAAGCTGCAAGAACTGTGTCTCAGGGAAGGATGTTGGCGTTACCGAGCAGCATGGGTGCACCAGGGAATGAATGTAAAGTAGATAGTTGAAAAGGACAATGCATGCTCCAACTTTTTGGAGTGAAATAAAGGTTAGCAAAGATTCTCAGTCACTATTTTCAGCTTTTTTTGAAGCTGTTTTTTTTTCTCATACATCCTCCTCTTGGTAACAACGAACCCTAATGTAACTTGTTTCATTCTTGCTTTTTAGAATAAACTCCCAGTTGTTTAGAGCACTTTGAGCAGCCCTTGGTGGCAGGTTAGTTTGCCCTTCATGTTAGCTGTCCCCTGCCGAGGTAGACCGGCCTCTAATTTAAACAGGAGCTCACACAGGTTATGATGGATGGTGCTTTCTTTCCAGTGGCAGCAGGTCACACAAACTCATATCCCACATCTCTCGTATGCCTTTCTGTGTAATAACAGACATCAGATTGTTTCTTGCTGTTTCTTTTAAGTTTAATCCCCATTTCACCCCTGTTTTCCTTCAGTCCCCTCCTCTCGTTTTCATTGTTATCCCTCGTCTCCTGCTTCCTCTCCTTAAGAAGAAAACCAAGGCGCGACAGTGGGTCTGAAAATCAGCATGGCAAGGTCTGCACACCTGCGGTCCTCCAGGAGAGGACGGTCAACCTACTACTCTTCTTCACTTTCTTCTACTTTGGCTGTGCAGATCAGTTTCAGGTTCACCAATGACAGATAAACAGGGGGTCAGAAAATGACAAAATTCAGGGAGCAACAAACATTGATAACTTTGACACAGGGTGAGCATTTGTCTACAATGTTGCTCTCCTTGCAGGATAAGTGTTGGATTATTTTATGTTTTATTTATTGTAAACATATGTGGGGAGACATTGGATGGACACGGTAATAACAATTGAAATGACAAGACTTTGAATATACAATGATAGAATAGAAAACGGAAACAGAAGATCAAAAAAAGGAGCACATATTGATTAGAAATGCATGTATTGCGGCCAAGGGGCTAATGTAATGTGAGTATGTGCATCTAATTCATTTGAAACATCATCATCATTAGAAATTAAACATGGAGTAGTAAATTAATAAAGTCAATTTAAAAAGTGTACTATCGTCTCTTCTATAACTGCTACTACTACTACAATTAATATTCACAATTCAGTATTACTGTCAAAAAAGGTTTACAAAACCTTTTCTAATTCAAATTTATATCAGAAAATTTGATTAGAAGTTTAAACTTAAATATTGACCTTGATATTTTCAAGGAAATGTAAAACATGCACTCCCAGAGATGCAAACAGTAAAGATGACATTTGAATATAAGAGTCTTAAATTATGCCGACAGGGATATCTGGTAAATTTCAAGGGTTCAGTACCTCTGTATTTCAAAAGAAGCAGAGAAACAAAAATCTTAAAGTGGTTCTCTCTCAGAATGAGACAGGTACCCTGTGGAAAACAAACAAAGTCCCGGTAAATTTTGTTGGATTTGTTCCAAAACTAATGCAAACAGCTACCTTTGGTCAGCAAGCCTTTTAGTGTTTTCATTGAGCCGGCCTGTTTTGTTTGGCTGAACGTTCAAGTACCTTTTAGAGAGGACTGACATCCTCCAAACTCTACAACTGAATCTACAATGACATCAAACAACAGCAATTTAAGCATCATATTATCAGCCACACAGATTCGAGGCAGATTGTGTAAACACAATACCAAGAGATCTTTTGTTGAGCTGCAGTACCACACAGCTTACACATGTGTATGTGACCGAAGGCAATGAGGATTCAGAGGGTTTGAAAATGGGCAGGAGATGTGTTTACATTTGCTAAAATTTCTCTCAAATTCAAGAAAAACTCTCGTCGGTCCTTGATCAAACTCATTGCATTGAGAAAATGCGATAAACTGTTACCTATTTGTGGCTTGTTAGTTTGTGATAAATTACACCAGATGGACAACGGAGGCCCTTGTAATGAAAGCATTCATGAATAATGCAAATGTTGTGCAAGGGCAATATATATGGTGAGACTTTGCCCTTTGCTTTCCTCCATTAAAGTCTAACCTTGTGCAAAGCCCCTTTTTTATATAAAGAAACAAAACCTTTACGTATTATTTCAGAAGGCTCAGCTCTTAAGGCAGCATCAGATATGATTGATCTACTTGTGATTTCCTGTAACTGGTTAGTGTGGTCAGTTAAGACAGGACTATGTCCCTTTTTTGCAGCTGTCACAAGCTGTCTACAATAACAGCTCCGCTTCTCTTTGTTCCTTCATGGTCTGACCCACAAACCTTTTTTGTTTTTAGCTTGCACAGCTTTCATCTCCTATTTTGGTCAAAAGGTTTTATTTACTGTTCCAAAATTAGACAATTTTAAGTAATTTGATCATTTTATAAAATAAGTAGGTTACAGCTAGACTTTATAAGAATCCATGGTGCATTGAAGTTTGTTTTTTTCCCTGAGGGATCTACAACATTAGTGGTGGCACCAGAAAATAATGAGTGGTGGTATTAGTAACAAAGATATGAAGGATAACTCACTGCTTTTAATGATTCAACAAATATCAAACAACAAGCTCCAACTAAGTTGAAACAAACCACAGAAAACCAGTTTACCAGAGTGGAAAATTTAACATGGAGCATCATCCTGGCCCTTCCTGGGACCCTCATCTTTTGTGCTGTTATCAGTATTAATATTTCAGTTACTTATACTTTACAAACAAAATGTTATGTGTGCTTCATTTTGAATAAAACTGCATCTTTATTTAATTAGTTTATATAATAATACACATTACAAATATTGTTCAGAAAAATAAAGGAATTAATTAATGGTACAATTGTGATCAAGTGCTATGGCTTATTTCTGTTTATTATTGCATCTTTAAACAACCCAGAGCTGTATGTTTTGAATCGGCACAGAAAATGTGGAGTAGAGGAACTTACGGTGTAGAGGCGTTATATTTTCCCACTTTATTGTGCAGAACCTTTTTCTGTCAGCACAGGATTGGACTGCCTGCAGAAATGAAACATAATGTGGTGATCTAAATGTCCTTTTAATGTTTTTAGCCACTTTGGGAATAAATGCTTTGATTTTCACCAAACCAAGCGCCATATAATTTTCACATCTTGATACAAATTCAGCTAGAAGCTTGTTTTCTAGAGCTACCTGTATGTCAGGTGAAAGTCCCTCTACTCTCTGTTCCTCAGAGGACCCTGCTGATGCTAATAGAGTAAACCTTCACCTCATCTCCTGCTGGGTGAATATAAGAATCAAGAGTTTTATGTTATTGTGTAAACATAATTAAATTTTTAACTAATTTTAAAGTGATTAGCCATACCTTACAATCTCATTCTAGGTCAGTATACACATCTTACTGATAACTACAGCCTGAATTTTACCACCTCTTCCCGTGCACACACAGGCACCAGGCTCCCTCTTGGCTGCGTCCCTTTATTGTAGACCTGTTTGAGTAATGAATACGGCAGGCTGACAGACCTACCTGAGCACGTAGTTACGCAGTTGCGGTGAACATGTGCACAAATAATCTTTTTTGTTCTCCGGCCTTCTTTTTCATTTGACTCATTGTCATGTTATGGTGGAGTGAGTAGGTGTAATAAAGCAGCTAAGTTTTGTTCACTCTTCCCAGTGGCTTGTTACGCACAGCTTCCGACCAATCAAATTGCACGACGAAGGTGCCGCAGGTCTAATCTATCTATCTATCTATCTATCTATCTATCTATCTATCTATCTATCTATCTATCTATCTATCTATCTATCTATCTATCTATCTATCTATCTATCTATCTATCTATCTATCTATCTATCTATCTATCTATCTATCTATCTATCTATCTATCTACTGTTGCTATTTACTCATATATGGTATGAGGGGATACAAGACATGAAAATCGGTGACCTCTGCAACATACATTTCTGAGCTCCTACGTCGTAATGTACCGCAACGTTTTCTCAGGTCAACTGACCTTTTACTTTTGTCGGTGCTAAGAACCAGGCGAAAGCTCTGAAGGGACCATGCCTTCCCTGTAGCAGGTTCCAAACTCTGGAATGATTTGCCGCTGCATATCAGGCAGGCTTCCTCTTTGACCATTTTTAAATCTCTTTTAAAGATTCATCTTTTTACCTTGGCTTTTAATAATCAAGAGCATGTTGGTGTTTGTTGATTTTATGCCAGTTTTGTTTCTATGTTTATTTTCCTATGTTGTTTTTGTCAATATTATAGATTTTTGTGCTGCTTATAATTGTTTTTTGTACAGCACTTTGGTCTCTGTGTTTAAAGTGCTTTATAAATAAAGTTGGATAGGATTGAATGGTAGTATTCACAGCCAACCCTGTGATCCATCCAATCACTAATTTTCTTTTATCAGTTTAGCAGGTGCATCAGAGGCATTCAGATGTATTCAATTTTTACTCCAAATGTCACTGGTGGATCTTTTCTTGTCACATAGACGTGGGATGTCTGGCAAATTACAGAAAGCCTGTTGTCACAAACCCTGACTTTAAAATTGATTTTAGACTGAATGGGCAAATCATTGCTGTAGCGAAATCCATCTTTTTTCACATGAGGCAACTGGCCAAAGTAAAAATCATCTTATCCAGAGATGACTTCAAAACTGTAACCCATGCCTTTGTTGCAACCAGGCTGGATTACGGTAATTTTTTGTACCTTGGAATTAGTCATCTTTATCTCGGCTTCAGTTGGTGCAAAATGCTGCTGCACGGGCTTTTAACTGGAACGCGGAGGATGGAGCATTTTACTCCCATATTATCCTGATTGCAGCAGTTGCCAGTCCAGTCTAGAGTTCTATTCAAAGCTCTTTCATTTGTTTTTAAGTCTTAAAATGGTCATATCCCTCCCTACTGTGAGCTACTGCACCTGCCACCTCTTCTCAGTCAGATCAACTGACCCAGTGTTGCTGTAGGTGGCAAGAACATGGCTGAGGTTCAGGGGAGATCAAACTTTTGTTGTTGCAATTCCCAAATGATGACTTTGTGGCGCAAATTAGAAAAGCCTCTTCACTAGATATTAGTAAATCTGCTCTTAAAACCCATCTCTTCTCTTTGAATTTTGAACCGGGATATGTTGTTAATTAGTTTTTATTTTCTTCTTGAGTATTTTGTATTTTCACGTTGTTATTTTTACATCTACTTTTAATTATTTTGTTTATTTTATTTTAAATTTAACATTATTTATTTATCTTATTCCTTATTTTTGCCCAGCACCTTGGTCAGCGCTACTGCTGCTGTTTTTAAACTGCTTTACAAATAAAGTTGGCTTGGCTTGCCAGTTAAATCTAGTTCATTTATGAAAAAGCATATCAAAGTGCAAGTCACCTTGGAGTAAAAATGCTGCATTTATATTCAGCATCCTAGCTTTAAGATGAGACTTGTAGTTTAAAGATGCCAGGTCTGTTTTATTTGACACTGATTTCATACCTGTCAGGAGCGGGTAGTTACTTCCTCCTGATGTGGAATCAGCGTCAACGGGTTAAGAGAAAAACAAGCATCAAATAAACAGAAAATATGATTGGATAATTTTTTTTCATCCTGTTTAGGTGTTTGGTAAGTAAACATCCAGGACTTTTTATTAATGTGCTTTTCTCCCCACTCCAGCCTTGTTGCTATGTTTATGTCAGTGCACCATTTAACAACTCTCTTGACATTTCACTGAGCATCTGTTGTTTATCTGTCCTATTTATCACAGCTTATCTGTATACTAATTAGAAAAGGTTAACAAACTAGAAAGCAAACCTGTTAACTGTAAGGAGATTCACCCTTGTAACATACTTCTCCATTAATTACAGTATTCTGTGTGAGGAAGTTTATAACTCATGACATTTCACATTGCAGCTGTCCCCTTTTTCTTCTCCACATCTCCACCATTGTGTGCAGATGCAAATTTGAATATTTTCTAATGCTAATTTCAGCCTTGGGTTGAATGATTGACTACATAAATGGCACAGAAAGTCATAAACAAATTAGAACCATACTGCTATAATTTGTGCTTAGTCTTTGAAAATAGAACATTTACGAAACACTGCAAGCTACATTTACCTTGATTATAAATGTGAAAGCAGTGTAACAACATTTAGTGCACTAAAAGAAAGTTTCTGTTTCATGTTTTAGTGCACTAAAAGAAAGTTTCTGTTTCATGTTTTCATGTTCTTGTAGCATGCTTGTGGTTACCAATTACTTTTTACCATCTTATACATAACAGTTCAGTTCAGAAAAGTAAGCTTGTGTCACCTTAACTGGATGAGCTCCTAAAACATAACCATTAAAAGCTCATTCCTACACTGACTGTATGTTTCTACCAGAATCAGTACAAACTATAGTTGCATACAAGTAGAAAGAAAAGTTCAAACGTGGTTCAAATCTTGCGTACATCATTCCGTCAAATTTAGGATTTTGGATTGTTTTGTTTGATACCAACGGGGTTAAATTGAAAAGGCCCTGTTACAACAGTTCCAACAGCAATATTACTTATGTTGCCTATGCTTAAAAGATAAGAAGGCTATCAAAAAGCTAAGACGCTACTCCATAAGAAACATACAGTATGTGTGGTAATTAGTCTATAGCACTGGTTTTAGCTACGTTGGACGTTATATCTGACCTTGCCCAAAGTATTCACAAATAGAGCCTTTGTAGCCTTTTTTGCGATGCACGTGGATCCTTTAGATTAGAGAAGATATAAAATAAAGCTTAAAATTTAAAACACTAAACAACATTTACACAGATAGTGAATATGTGGTGATCAACTGTCCAAAATTAAAATTGTGCTGTGTCTCTCTGCCCATATTTTGTATTTATGATAAAAGATTTAGGTATAAATGCTGCAAAGATTATCATGACTACGCATGACAGCACTTTGAATCGTCTTGTTACTGAAAAGTACTTTATAAATAAACTTGCCTTGCCTTGCCTAAGACAACAAAACGGCAGTGAAGCTGACTTTGCAATCTGCCCAGAGTTTTAATAAATCTGGCCCTAGGTATGGTGTTTTTGTTTTGATGAGGTATGTTTATTATTTGTTCATTGCAAAATAACGTTTAAATCTGCAGTGGATTTAAATGAGCAAAATTTTGAATTTTAATCACAGTCTCCTCTGTTCTAACAGCTGTGTTAAGGATCATTAAGCCTTAGGAGAGTAAACACATTTTGGAGAGATGTTGTTGGTGCAATACTAAAAACACCTTGCTCCTGCTACAGAATGGCTCTGTGTGTTATAAATATGGAAGATATTCCATAATTGGGTAGCAGATTACCTGGAAAAGCAGGCATATTGCACTCACTTCACCTTTGTAGCACTGTATATGTCCTTGGCCAGCAAACCGTCTTCATATGAGAGAGCTTTATTTTCAGGAACGAGATTAAAATGCACTAAACATACTCCAGCTAAAGTATTATCTGATAATATGTTGAATTCTTCAGAGCCAGATGTTTTCTATCCATTAGATTATTTGTGTCAAAACATCAGGAGTTATTTAGAAAAAGTATAATTTTTTAAACAAAGCAGTGAAAAGCCGGGAAGAGGAGGACCTTTGATTAGCACTGTGCCTTCATGTTTTACGCAGCAGGTTATCAACACGGTTGATGATGGATCCAATATGAACAGGTCAAAATAATTTTGTGCTGGAATTAATTCAGTCACAAATAGTTATTAATGGTATTGTTGCTTTGCTCCATAAAACCCATTTTTGCAATGTTACCTCGTTGAAGGGTATGATGCTGCAAAGAGAAAAGTATTGAATATTCCTAATATCACAGCCATAGTGATATGTGACACATTTTAAGGCATATGAAGTGTCAGACATCATTACAACAAAGAAAAAGTCAGGGATAAATCTCAGAGAATGTCATCTCTCATCAGCTGACAGCAAAAAGAGCAAACCGGGGAATCGTTTGTCTCATCATCTGGCAGCCCGGAGTCGAGCTCAGCAACAATAACAACTAACCCTGTGGTCACATCCCCATCGCTTCAAAATAAACCTTCGGTTTTCTGAGTCACTCCTGCTTGAAGCACACAGACGTCCTGCCAAATCAAAATTCCCCTCACATAAAATAACAGGTGACTCTTGGGTTTGGTGCAGAGTGTAATCGAAATACACTTGATGCAGACCCCCTGGAAAGTTTTCAGTTCTTTCAGGAAATACACGGAAACATATTTTCTCATGTGTTACCGTAATTGTTTGCGTTTTCAAGATTTTGCAACTGACTGAATATCATTCCTAAATCGAGTATGTTTCTTGCAAGTAGGTGAACATGTTGGATCACCTAAACATTTTGCTGCTAACTATCATAATGAATACAAGCGGATAAAACTTTTAATGCATTTAAACACCAAACAGGCATGCTTATAGTCAGAAAACTGTCCAAAATGACATGTTGAAACATGAAGGGTGACCAGGGTGAGACCGGGGTTTTCACTACGGTGTGGTCTTTTGAGGTGAAGGATTTTTTGCCCCCTCGTCACTGGAGGTTGAGGGAAGCTGTGTGGAGCATAATCAGTCAGAGCCTCTGGCTCAAGGTGCTGACTCAGGGATGCCTGAAGCCAGCGTTGCCGGGTGAGTTGAGGACAAAATCAGTGCAGTTTCTGAATGATAAAGTGATAATATTGCTAATATGGGCTAATGTTCAAAGCAGTAACAAAGGCTAGACACTATCGATCAATGCTTTCAATTCTCACGATCGCAACTCCTGAGCAGTGTTGCCACATCTTGTGAATGAAACAAGCGACCAGCTCTATGAAATGAAGCCCAAAAGAAGCCCAGCAAGCAAGAAGCAGCAAAGTTTAGTTTGTGGGAGTGGGGGTATCTGCTGACAGATATTTTATCCGGTTTGCAAACGCTGACGCGGTCTCTGACGCTGCAGCAGCACGAACAGGCCACTTAAAAGCTCTTGTTGCGTGGGCGTTATGACTAGGAGAAGTGGTTTCTATTGAGGAAAATTCAATAGCAATAGCAACCGTTCCACGCTTAGAGGGCAACGCTAAGATAGTTTTAAGACATATTGTAGAACTATACAAGTTCACATGAAAATGTAAAAACTTGCACAGTAACATTAAAGTAGCACCCTTAAGACCAGTTTATACAATTTACAACCCCCCCCTCCCACCCCGCAAAAAAAGTAGATTTTGAGAGTAACATTTGAAGTTCCTGGTCTGTTTCTACATTGCTGGATTCTTGTGTTGCATTGTAGGTTCTCCTGTTGCTCCATGATACCTTCCTGGTTCCTGTGTTAATTAACTGTGTGTAAGTTTTTTTCAGTTACATTATTAAATCTCATCCTCTCACAATGCCTCTGTCCACAATAGCATACCTTATGGCAGCATTATTTTAAATGTATCTTGCAGTTCCTCAGTAATCACAGGGTTCTGATGGGATAATATTGTTACTATAAGCCCAAAGTCCTGTCCTGGGACCCCCTTTCCTGATGCTGAATGATGCCCATATTTACAGTCAAACACAGACATCTGGAATATAGTTACAAAGTCATTAAAATACATTATTTTTATTCAAACATATTAAAACAAGGGATATATTGATTAATATCATAATATGCACCACATTTGTTTTCCAGGTTTATCAGTGCAGACTAATGTTGGAGAAAAAAACATTATGACATATAAATTACCTGTAAATAGATAATTGAAAAATGTTATCACTTTATATAAACATTTCAATGTGCTCACCCATCGTCATGGGAAGCATTTTAAAATATTCTGTCAACAAAGATTTAAAGACAATTGTGGAGGTGAAAAGTTCAACAGCCTAACAGGAATGTTATTGTTATAACCTAATTTTTAAATCTACTTTTCCCAGTTTGAATAAATAATCATTTAGTTTATGAATGTAATCAGAAGTTAAAGGATCTTGTCAGTTTTTGTCCTATTCCACTGTTTTATGTTGGTGATTATTCGTGTCATTTGCATGAAAACCCTTTCCGGAAAGAGGATTTGAGCAACAGCCTATAATTTTTAGTGCAAATATTTACAAAGAGAGGACAGAAGGCTTGGTTTGCTATAATCCCTATTCTCCTCAGTCTAAGGGTTGAAAAACAGGAGGCTCGTAAGTCTGGCGATTATACCTCTTATTCAGTGAAGGTTTTTGCACCCCCCCCCCCCCCCCCCAAAAAAAAAAAAAAAAAAAAAAAAGATAGAAGCCAGTAAAAGCTCTTGTCTGGACAGCTGGAGGCTTCTGAGAGGCTTGGCAGTCACTGTTGAATTGGTTTTACCTATCAGGACTCTCATTGTGTCAGCAACGCAGTGGAGAGGAAATTCTGTATAACCAAATAGGTCAAAGGGAAAGAGGCAGACAAGTAGCACCTTTACCATTAAAGCCAACTCTTCATGCTTGATGAGTTTCGGTTTAGAGTGATGTTTAGCAAAGGACCGGTCACAAACCCGGGTTACAGTAAAAGCTTTGAATGCAGAGCAGAAACCTCCTGTTATTCTTCCCACTTGTCTAATTATGTTGTTTTTCGCTCAAAATGGTTGAAGTCGTGCTTCAGCAGAGATCGTTTCCCACCGCTCCACATCAGAGTGCTTAACCTTGATGTCAGCAGCCTCCGCGGGAGACAATTTCAGTGTGTTTTCTCACCAGCTTACAAGCTCATTCCAGATGTTTGTTTAAAATCAATTTGTTCCACTACACAGTAGAATGACCCACACCTTCTGCCAGTGAGTCTGACGTGGCCTCCCCCCCACCTCCCCGGCTCTAGATCCACACGTTGTTATGCTCACGCTTAGCTGCAAAGATAAAGCAAATTTGTCGGCCTAAACCTATGCAGAGAACATTAGGATATAGAAGCGGGGGCAAATTTAGGCAAATCAACAAAATTATTACATCCAGACATGACAAGTTTACAGTGCCTTGTAAAAGTATTCATATTTCTTGAACCCTTCCACGTTTTGTTGCTGTACAATCACACATTAGAATGTTTTAGGTTTTTATGTAGGAGATCTACTCAAAGTACAACATATTTATGCATTGTGACATTTGTAAATAAAAATCTGAAAAGTGTGGCCTGCATACTGTGTCTATTCAAGCCACCTTTATACTGATACTACTCAATAAAATACATTACGGTCCAGTGTCTTCAGATATGTTATGCCATTACGCATGGTTTAGTTTAATGTTTAATAAATAATTCTCGGTCTGTTAGGTGAATATCAGCCCAAACAGCTGACAGGAAAATAGTTGAAAGGATGATTTGTGTACTGGCGTTCTTTTAACAGCAAATTCTGCACACATATAGAATAAAGGAGTGACAACTTCTCTTCAAGTTGATGAAATAAAATGATCATCACTATATAATGCTGTTTATCTGAATTAACACTATATTTCGATCAACAAATCGTCTCTACTAGGCTAGTGAAGACCAAAAAGGGTAAAATAAGATAGCTGAAAACCATCATCAGAATGATTCAGTGAATCCTGGTTCACTGCAGATCCAAGTTAGAGAACCAAAGTTCATCTTGGCCTGCTAGCTCCAGGTCTTAAACCTCAGTCAAAGCTTAAAACAAAACAATAAAAACCACTGAAAGTAAGCATTTTTAAACTTTCCCTGCCAAACTCTGCCAAAACTCAACCTGTGTGTCTGCTCGGTTGACTTTGGGCATCCAGTTGCAGGCAGCTGAAGCAGGGTGGAACTGGTTCTTCAGCCCAAGGCAGCAAGCAAAATCAATGTTTGCTTGACGCCGAAATGTCGCAATTCAGCCTATTAGAGTGGGTGAGAAATAAACTAAAAAGTAAAAAAAAAAGTAAAAATAAAATAAAATATAAAACCTACACGGCTGCTCTAGAAAATAAGAAGAAATTTATGGTGGGTGAGGGTGATGGGGAAACTATAGCTTAAAACAGAGGCAGAACAACCATAACTCCAGCAAGAGGGGCCTCTGTGCCTTTTTCATTTTAGGAAGAGCAGTTATTTTTCCTGTCTCCTTTTATGTTTCTGTATTTCTTTACAGAAGACACCCTGTTTGTCCCCTACTAGGACCTACGGTGTGACTCTAGGAGGGAATTACAACTAATTTAGCTTTAAACCTCTGCATGTGGCTTTATTTTATTACCCAGTCAAGAACCAAAAACGTTACGGCAGGATGGAAGGACACTTACCAAAAGAAAAACTCCAAAGAGACAAGGTTTTTGAGTAAATAAAATGTGATCAAAAAAGGACAAAATGTATTTAAGATTAAAAAGAACAGATGCAAAAGTCAGAAGGCTATAAAAATGACAAAGATTCAAAAGCTTCTTAAGGTGCTTTTAAAAGACAGAGATGGAAAAAAAAGCTAAGAAAGCTGCAGTCTCACTCTGCAGAGGGATCCCACCCCCCAAAAACATAAAACAACAAAAAACAAAACATCATGCAGGGTGCAATCTATGAATAAACTAAAAAAGAAATCTAAAAACTTCCCCTGAGCATATGCATGAGTCAAACCATGATTAATGTATAAGGAGGGATTTAATACACAAATTACACTGTAAAAAAGTAGCACAGTCTCCAAGGTGAGGAAGGAGTGGCTTGTGTCTTGTTACACTGCAGACCATATATGGGCTTCCTTTCCGCTCTCCTCTCTCTTCCACCATCTTCTTGAATCCAGGTTGCAGAAAGTTCCAGGTTGCCTTGGAATGAGCCACGACTCCCCCACATGGATGGCCTCTCACGTCCGTAGACTTCTCTTTCTCATCAAGTGGTCTCAGGTGGAATTGAAGAACCAGGACCTAGGAAGCCGACCCCGCTCTGACCCTGTGCCTCCTTTCCACGGCATAGTTTTGTGAATTTCTCGTTAATTCACAATAGTGGCGTGTTTCAATGCTGGAGGTTTTAGCATTGAAACCTCCAGCACAAAGATATGTGAGGCTTCTATTAAATTTCCACTTTTTTATCCTTTTTTTATTTTTTATTTTTTTACCAAATACTGTTTTAATTTTACTTAAGCAACTTTTTAGATAACTACTATTTAACTTTTACTTGAGTGAAAATATATTGAAGTAATGCAACCCCTACTTGAGTAGGCCTAAAACTTTTTGCTACTCGACCCGCCTCTGCAAAGCCAGAACCAGACTCGGTTTGCTTTTCCCTCAGCCGACTAGAGGAGTAAAAGGACATTAAAATGACAAAAAAACAAAAACAAAAAACAAAAACATGCATTCCCAATTTCCGCTCCACCCAGATGGAGCCTAACTCTGAATCATCATTCTCTTTCAAGCCATGGTAGCTCATGCTTCTTCATAGAGTCTCTCCTTTCATTTATATGGGTTTCATTGACACTTTCAGCTACACAATCATCAGAAGTAATGAAGCATAGGGCCCTGAAGATGTGACAGGAAATTCATATTTTTTTTTCTTTTTTTTTGTGTAGCAGTCTGTTGCAGAGATGCAGAGACGTTTGCTGCAGAACATACAGGAACAATGGCATATTATTGGTGGGCCATGCAATTGGATTTATATCTCATTTTTGGGAGCGTGAGCACGATTAGACACAATACTACCACCACTACCAAGTATTAACCATGCTAAACCTTACTGAAAATAATGTGCTTCTTTTAGTGCATCTTTCATACGGCTGTTCTCGCAATCACTCTCCTCCATATGGCGAACAGAGTTTAAACTACTTCCTATGACTACAGGGAATAGCAGACATGCTAATCAGACCCTAATGATGAATATTCTGAATGCTAGAAATATTTAATGATGAAATACAGAGCAAAACTTATTACATTGTAGCAAAGACTCAATATTTTAATAAGAGGGTAATGCATCAGAGCATAACACATTTTATATTATTTCTGTGCAAAACATTCTAGTCATATCATTTAATTCAAAGCTATAATATTCATTTTAAAAGTAAATCCAACTTATATGATAACTAAGTAAAAAAAAAGTTTACTTGTATAATACATTTTACACATAACAATAATCAATTGGTTCACAATGAAATATGAACAATAGTACAATAAGAGCAAATAATTAAAAAGAGATGGAGACAAAAGTAGACTTCATGAAAATCTGAGTAAAAGCTTGTCTGAATAGAAAATATCTTCAGCTGCAGAGAAGAATCATTATTGCCAATATTACAAAGACAAAGAAAGCATTTTCTATAGTTGTGTTGTAATCACTTTAAAGTAGCGATGTCCACAGGTTTTGAAATGGGTCAGAGGAACTGACTCTAGTTTCTGGGTCTGAGTTAATGTGAGAAGCTTTAACAGGCCTGAGATAATTAGGAACCTGACCATGAAAAGCTGTGAAAGCTAACAACCATGTTTTACACCAGTGGTAACCAGTGTAGAGTCGGCAAACCTGGAGTGATGTGTGTCCTTCTATTGGCTTCACTCAGGATTCTTGTCCAATTTATGAGGTCAAATTGGACAACACATGCACTACCTATACATTTCAGGAACCCTTTCTAAGTTCTTTCATTTGCTGTTAAATCTTTCAATGGCCTGTCCACCCCACCTCCCATAGCTGCTACAGCCAGATAAAACTCTCTCAGGTTTGCTGAACAGCAGCTCCTCAATGGGCCTAAAGTAAAACTTAAAGGAGCAATGAGCAAAATGTCATTATTTTAGATGGAAAGAACTAAAAAATAATTTTGTGAAGAATCTTTTTAAAAGGACTATGGTTAAAGGTCACACTTTTTCTCTGTGTTGTTCTCCAATCTCTTGTTGACATAGTTGGGCCAGCCGTGCATACGTACGCACGCCCATACATACACACGTAAACAGCTGCCACTCAGGGCTTACCCACCTGCTGCCCGTAAAATGCCTCCGCCAGGCACACAATGGCGGAGAGCATACCCATCGGATCAAAACGTTTTCTTACTAACAGCATTATGAGGTACTTCTTCACATGATATGTTCCTCTGAAAGGTGATGCTGTTTTGCTGTGTTTTTATCCTTTGCAAATAGGCTCATACAAGCCGATGGGTGAGAAGGGGAAATTGGTGCACAGTGCTGAAGCAGAGAAAGAGAGAGGCGTGGCTTGATTCACATCTTGTTTTGGTCTGCAGACCGTGCTCAAGCTCCACCTAGTGGTGAAAAAATGCTTAAGCTGGCCACACACTGTACGATTTTTCAGTTGTGCGAGAATTTTTTGGATTGGGTCGAGTTTCAGCTGCATCATGCGTCCTGCGGCGTCCGTCCTGCGTCGTGTAGTATACAGGGGGTAAAGGGGGGTGATTAGCCTCTCACGACCACATCCCGATCAGGAATTGTACGGTTGAATGAAAATCAAACATGTTTGAAATTCAGTCGGTCCTCGTGAGGTGATCATGAGTGCATCCTGCTGTTGAAGCAGAGCTACGAGTGTCTACGAGACGATTTCCCTCAACCTCACGCACAAACAAGGGAATTCTTCTTCTATTTCTTCTTCTCAGACCAAAACACAGGAGTGGAGAGAAGCACGGCAGCGGTACGTGCAACATGGAGTCAAACTACGGAGGAGCAAGTTGTAGAATTGCCAAAGCAGCGTGTTTCGTTCTAGTGAGCCTCATATTTAACACTGAGCATCAACACTTCCGTCTTTTTCTTCTTCTACTGTTTACATTTGGCTTCCGGATAGACAAGTCCGACAAGCGCCATCTCTCTACAGGGCTGAGTCCAACGTGTGGTTTTTGGACACACAGTGTGAGCTAAACATGTTTTCATGTTTAGATCACATCAGAGCATCAGGCCATACAGTGTGAAACCCTGCAGTTTCATCATACAGTTTGATATGTATCTGAGTACAATGATAGAAAATATCGTATAGTGTACGCCCAGCTTTAGAGGGACTGTGCTTCTGCTGCAGCTGCTCCAAAGTCATCATAATGATCTGCCCTTGCTTGTCAGACAGGCCTCCTCTCTTTCTAAGTTGAAAAATCTCCTAAAAAATATTTATTAGCTTTATCCTTTTTTTAAAATGTCTTTTCTTTAATTGTTTATGTAATTTGCATATCTAAAGGACGTTTTTTTTTTTTTTTTTTACCTTGGTTCATTTAAAGTGCTTACCAATAAAGGTGGTATGGTATGGTAACAAATATACTCTGTCTTTTTTAAATTTAACTGAAGGTAATCATCAGTAATTTATTAATGTCAGACAGTCAGATCGTTTTGATTTATGTAATTCAGAGTCTCTCAAAAAGCTGGGGGTCATTCACATCAGTGTAGTAAAAGATGTTAAGTTTATGCATAATCTTTTGTTAGGGACACCACAGTAAAGGTTGGTTAAATCGAGATGATCTTTGACATGAAGACAGAGGAATTGAACGGTAAGATGTAAACCATTGAGGAGAGCCAGATATCTCTCACCACCCTACTGTTGTCCTGCCAGAAGTTCTTTTTTTCTTTTCTCTGGCGTCCTAGGAGGGCAGATAGGCTTTGCGGGTGAAGACGCCAAGCTGTTACTTCTATCCGAAACAGAAAACCCATTGTATATAGAGAGGAGTGCTTGCTCTTGGATGCAGTTTCAAATGCTATCTGGTGATCAGCAGTTGAAGAAGATGAATACTCCATGGAGAAAAGACCCGAATAAGGGAAAAATTGTTTGTAGGGGCTGAGGGGAGTGAAGCTGAGGTATTCCAGACTACAGGGATCCAGATATTTTATCATCTAGAAGTTTATTCAGTTCCAGTCCTGTCGCAGCACATCCTCCATACAATGACCATTATGGACTGGTTGAGAAGGGAGTTAGTAGCCACAAGACAAGGTTAAGACATTGAGTGCCCCAATTGTTTTTAAAGCCTCTAAGGAGTCCAGTTTTAATTTTCTGAGTTCTGATGAGAGCCTTTATAGATAATATTTTTCACCAAGATAAGT
The DNA here is from genome assembly GCF_011125445.2 of Fundulus heteroclitus. NCBI lineage: Eukaryota > Metazoa > Chordata > Actinopteri > Cyprinodontiformes > Fundulidae > Fundulus > Fundulus heteroclitus. Next base: position 13,998,544 of record NC_046380.1, on the reverse strand, counting down.
CTCTCTTTTCTTTTGAATGTGAAAAAAAAAACATATGTGTAACTCGGGCTGGATGATCCAAAAAAAGTATATTGATAAAACAGAAATCATTTTCATCAATATCAATAATTACCAACAAATTCAAAAGAATGCAGCCCTGGCCATTTTATATTGTTGCTTAGCGACCTATTTTTAGATACAGAACACACAAACACTGAATTCAAACTCAACCCTATATTTAAGAAACTTCTTACCAGAACTGCAAGCTTTTCTAAAAAACAAAAAGACGTGTGCGCTCTCGACTCTTTGAAGGGGGTGGAGCTTGGTGACGCAGCGTTCCTGGGACTGAGTTTGTGATTGGTTGGGAGGAAGTGACTGTAATATTAACTTACATTATATGTATATTATATATTGCATTCTAGCCTATAATGTGTATATATTAGTATATATTATATACATTATAGGCTAGAATACAACAGGAAGGAAAATTGTTATTCTATTGAACTTTTATTGACCCTTTTTTTTATCATCGATATACGTCTATCGATCAATATATATCGTTATTGAATTACTGTCCAGCCCTATGTGTAACTACTGTAAAATTGGTCAAATCTGTTATTCAGACAGCGGGGGCCTATGATGGGCTGTATCAGTATGTGGTGATTAGAGTTAAAATATCTACTGTGAAACAGTGAACCTGTAAATCACCATTTGATAAACCCAACTAAATGAGCATTAGGAATAAAAAAAAATCTATTCCATATTTGCTTCATACACACAAGGGATGTTCCCACAGTTAGAAATAATATTTCTGCAACCAAGTCGCTGCAAATCCTGCCTTCTCACTGTGAAGTTCCCAGCATCAGAGAATGTGACATCAGGTGGTTTCCATGTTGGACAAGAGAGGCCATAATTGCAGCCAAAGATTCGACCCAGAACCAATTAGTTTCTCATATCTTCTTCAGTTCTGCTTCTGCTCCTATTGACCCTACTCTCCACTGCCAGAGGCGTGTCCAAAGGAAGGAGCTAAAGATCTCGATAGTTTGTGCTTGAATTTCTTCCAACTATGATGTGACTGCATGCCACACAATTAGCAAAGGATCTGGGGAACTTGCCTCCCGTGACATATCAGGGGCAAGGAAATGAAAATGTGCCAATTAATAAGCAGGAAGTTCTGTCCTGTCATCCTCACCCTAATGGTCCAATCTGGTATTCTGTAAATGAGCTCCAGCACTGCAGCTACAAACTCTGCGCTCAGTATGCAGTTGGATAGTGGATCATGCAAGCAAATTACTTTGGTTATTTTTAACTACTTTTTATTTAAGAGCATTTAGAAGGTGATTATAACCCCTCAAAATATTGTCACTGAATAGATTTACAAAACTGTGTTGTGTGTTAGAACAATTAAGAAATGTGGGCTCCTCCAACTCATAAATCAACCTCTGGTCCAAGTGTGAAGCAGAATGGGAGAGTAATGTTTCTCCAATAACAATTAGTTACTGTCTCTGGCCTTTCATAAGCCTTTTAGGTTTATAAAAAGACAACAGGATATCAAATCATTTTCTTCACAAAACAGAATTGCACTATGAAAAGGCCAACATTATTTGGTAAACTGCTGCTATCATTTATATTTACTGCACCAGAATGGGCAGTAGAAAAACAAAAAGGTGCTCGGTGAGTTAACCCTGCTCACTCTAATATCTAAAGTACCCTCAAATCTCAGAGACATTTATTGAGAGAAGCACTTCACCATGGTTACAAATTAAATTTAACGCCATAACAGAGACAGTTCTCCTTTAAAATAGCCTCATAGGTTGTTTGTTCATGCATGGATTTTTTTTTTTAACTGCCTCAGACTGCAGTGCAGGAATAGTTAACGCTGTGGTTTCACAAAGCCTCTGGTATGAATCCTCACCACACAGGACTTTCTGGGAGGAGCTTGTTTTGCTTGGTCAACTATGGATTTTCTCTGCCTTCCTCCAACACTAAAAAACATGCATATTTGGTCTTATTAAATCAACATTAGCGTAGAGTATGTGTCCTTCTGTGGTAGACTGGCTACCTGTTAGCTGCTCATGGGAGAAAAGATCCGGGAGATCTGGTCTGGTGAAAACACCTCAGTGTTCAACATCAATGCTTGTTACCAAAATTGAGATACATATCAATCAGTGATTCTAACAGACACCTTATTACTTTCTGTGGTGTCTGAACTATACAAGGCTATATTTTAACATCATAAATTAAAACTCAGCTAAGATCATAATAACATTCTTTTTTATACAGTGAACAGGTGATATGTTTGAAAGACTTTTGAAACACAATGTAGCATGCCATGCAGAAAGGAGTATCCAACTCTAAAATGTTTTACCAGAAAAAAAGGAAATGTAAAACAGTCATCACCAAAAATGTGCAGCTTCCGACACGCAAAATAAATATTGGAAGAGAAATGTGACACCAATTATTGATTCAGTTTACTACTAAGATCATTTAACAGGGTGTAATTAGGGCAAAAACAAGCTCAGCATCCAACTTGTTGCTATTATCTATTTGTTTATTTTTTATCTCTCCTAACATTTATAGCAGAAATATGCTTTACCGTTACCAATTTCATTGCTAAGTTTGATCTCTGAAGACGAGACAGCAAAGACAACAATCCTCATTCATCAGACACAAGTGGAGCAGAAAAGCTGGTGTAAGATTATTTAAAAGCTCATTTTTGGATGAATACTAATAACGCCACGTGAAAAGATTAAACAGTCTGCAGCTGGGGCTGTCTTGTAAGTAATTGCACAAAGGAGAAATGGTTGTGATTAATGTGTATGAATCTGACTTTGTGCTCAAAGGCATATGATTATGGTGTTATGCTAATATATAGACACATTTAAGGCCAGAAACTTGGAGCTCAAAGGCCATAATAATTCAGGTGTGCTCTATGCTGTTTTTATTGTTTTCTTAATGTTTTTTTTCTTTAGATGGTGGGATCTTTGAGAGGAAGATTGGAGATGCGGGATAGTATATCAAGGGTACTGATGTGGATATGATTCTGATCAGCTGGAAAATGCCAAGAAATTGTGTGAAATCATTTTGGCCTGTGAGGCTTTACACAATGTAGCGCTTGACAGTCAGGTTGGATTTAATGTTCTGCAGCGTGATGAACTGATATGGGTCTAAAGGCTGTCAGACAGAGATAGGACCGCATTCAGGCTTTGTAATGGGCAATCTTTAAAGTATGCATTTTTTTTTAGCATGTCATAGAGAACAACGTTTGCCTCTTCATATATGTGAGAAATCACATCTCTTGCTTTCAATGCGTTTCTTTCAATAATCTTCTGTTGTGATGTTGTCACTTTAAAAACTGAAAGAAATATTTATTTTTTAACATCCTTTGTTCAATTATTTTGCTAATGCTGTTGACAAGACCACTGGAACCATGAATAAATACAGGACTGGGGTCTCATTTATAAAATGTGCGTAGAATCCCTACTAAAAGTGTACGTTCGTAAAAATGAATAAATAAACAGATTTATAAAACCACACGCAGCAGCACTCAATCTTTCTTTATAGATCACAGCTGTACCCAAATGTTTGTGTACCAGGTTCTGCCTCATGCTCTGCCTCCTCACGCCGAGATTCAACCATAAATGGTCAATGCAAAGCACCTCATGAATGGTAATGCGGAATTATTTAATTTTTTTTTTTTTTTTTTTTGTTTCGTGACTTGCTTTTTATGAAAGTAGGCTGACAGGAAGTGGGTGGAAGAGGTGGAGAGATATGCGACAAAGGACTGCGGGTCGGATTCGAACCCGGGTCGACCGCGTCGAGGACTAAGGCCTCCGTATATGGGTCGCGCTACCTGCTGCACCACGAGCGCGCCCGGCAATGCGGTCCCCTAGGTTACAGGGGACAGGGCCAATACTCTAGGGAGTCTAACGCGGCATATTAGCCACTCATCATCATTGCCCAGAAAATCATCTGAAACAGCTTTTCCTCCTAACTCTCCCATTTGCAAGGTTGTACAGCAGTGCCACATCTACCATGCAGTGTTACGCATGAGTGTATTTGACCGTTTACAGCAATTAAAGTAATTGTCTCACACCTTGTCACAATTATCTGTTAATCTGTGGTACATATCACCCTGGTGATCATCGGGGAGAGGAATCTGATGGTAGAAGACCCAGATGAAATGTTGTGAGGACTTTGATCTAAGACTTAAGTTGGGTTATGGGCTTTTTTTAATTTATTTATTTGAAAGGTCTTCATGTATAATTGTGGCTCACCAGTGCAAACATAATAACACTGCAGTTTTGAATGCTTAGGATAAAGTCGATCTATGATTAAAGTGTGATATGGAGTGAAATTGAATGCCTGAGAGGAATCATGATGCAGTGTGGCTGCAATTCACCGCTTTACCATCTGCGTCGCCAATTTCCTTTGTCTCCGAAACAAAGGTACGCAGAGGTCATAATTGCTAAGGGGACCACACATTTTTTTTTTAACAGATCACAACCTTTGCATGGAAAGTGACATACGGAGGTTTCAGGCCTTGTTTTGTGCATACACAAGCTCTATAAATGAGGCCCAAGGTCTTTAAGTGTCCAGTTTTCCACCTTTTTTCCAGTTTAATTTATTTTCATTTGCTGGGATTGACCAGCAGAGACCCAGTTTTATAATTCGCATGTGGAACTTGTCCTGCAATCATAAACCTGCCCAAATCTACAGCACATTTTAATAAATTAAGCCAAGTGCCTTTAATTTACTTGTTTTGCTCTTGATGACATAACACTTTACCTAAATAAATCATGGCTCATGGTACTTTGAAATGGATCACAATCACACATTTACTTGTAATAGGCAGAATTTTAGAACCTAATGTTCGTATTTTGTTGTGTTTTCCATGATGATGCCTTTAACAGTTGTTTGGCTTTGGGTTGTTCATAAAAATGTACCATGTTGTGCTAAGTGCAAATACCTGGCACAAGTGCTTCCAGTGAGGTAAACATCCATGCTCTCATGCTCTCTTACAACCCAAAGGGCAATGTGTGTGCTGTCTCTCCACTTTTTCATAGCCGTAAAAGTTGGATTGTTCCTATATATTAATGACAGCAACTTAATGTGGGATTCATCAATATTAAGAAGGATAATTTAAGAATCAGACTTTAGAATTTAGAAGACCAATTAACCTGCCCGGTTCTTGGCAAAAGATTATACACAATAATGAAGTAAATTAATGAATGACATGTTACATGATGTACCAAAAGCTAAAAATTTCATGTGATTAATTATAAACATGAATTTATTTGGTTTTGATTTGTACAAACTAAACTTTCAGACGGTTATTGTGATGTGTTCACTTGCACAAGAAACACTAAAAAAGGTTACTGCCTGCACACTTTTCCAACTTTTAAAAAAACCTACACCAGACCTCATTTTCCTAACACACAGTTTAGTTGTAATCCAGTCACACACCTGTGCTAACATCCTCCACACGTGTCTACCTATATTTACTGTACATCCCTTCTCACTTTTATCCTCCAGTCAGCTGTCTCTCCATTTTGCTCCATTAGAAAGCGTGAAATGAGAAAAGAAATGAAAAAGCTTTCCCTGGGATCTTTTTAAAAAAGCTTCCTAAGTAGGTTACGTGAGAAAGTAGGCTGACTGAAAGACTCAAGAGACCGAAGGAGCTACTGTTGTATCACTCAGGAGGAGTGGCCTCCCACTTCAGGAGTCCACACAAAGGCTGGAAGGATGGAAAAGGGTAGTTGTGGTATTTGTGAGGCAGCATTGTGAGAAAAAAGTGGCCTAAAATGCATCCAGCAGCACATGTATCATTCAGAAAGAATATAATGCCTTTACCTGATTAGAAAAACTATTGGCACCTCCAAAACGGCCCAATAATTTTGTTTAATATTTCCTAATAATGCCACAGTTATTTTAGACAAGCACTCTGAGCTCTACTAAAAAAAAAAGAAGATAAAAATTCAACCAATATTTAATTCTAAAAAGTGTTTCCACTCTGGCAACTTTAAAGCAACCAATAACATTTCCCTCTTTTTCTGTGAAGGGAAATAAACTAAAATATCACAGGACTGCAAGAAAAAGGCAACTCAGATAAACGGTCGACTTAAACTGCGTGAACTGCTGATAGATGTTTTTTTTTTCAATTTTCATTTAACGGAGCCTTCAAAGATACTGATGGTTATACAGGAGATATAAAATGTAATACTTTCAGCAAAGACTTCTTAACTGACTGAGTAAATCTTTAAAACTTTAGTGACGGTTGAATGTTTGTAAACAACATGTGTTGTTTATATTTAATATTCTTATATATGTAAGAAAACGGCAGGTAGATTTAGGGATTTTCTTGTTGTGTGCTCTATCACTTATGGTGAGGAATGATGATTATACCTTTAACAAAAATGTGCAAACAATATACATAAAACTTTAATGTATATTGTTTGCAAAACAATATACATTAAAGATTCAAAATGATTAAAGCAATAATAACACCTTTCCTAAGTCTCTGCAACGTTCATGGCGTACATGACTGAAAATTAATAAAAAATACTTCAGCATGAAGGCAATCATTTACTTTTTGTAGTCATTTAAGTCATAAAAGGTTCTCTTCTGCATTCACATTAAAATGTTTGACTCCCGAGGCGTACACCTGGGATGACTCACGTATACCAGATCAGGAAACAGCTATGCAATAAAAAGGCATGGATCGCTACCACAACACTACAACCAAAGTGTTAGCACTTTGGCATTTTTCACAACCCTGTTTGAATCTGCAGAGTTTCCCATTTTTTTTGTTGGTTCTATCACCAGTGTCAGCCTTGCTCTGGGAAGAGGAAACATAACCGGCATTTACATCAGCTTATCAGCAGCATGCAGGCAAAAGGGTTCTTGGTGCAGAACACTCCGCTCAGTTGTTTACCATCTTAAAGTAATAATAGACTCAGTTTAATATAATTATGTTTATTTGCTCCTTCTAATTAAAGGTGCTAAGTTACATATGCTCTGTGAGGATAACTTGGTACACGAAGTAAGAGCGACTCATACATACAAAATCCAAAATGTCTTGTTTGTTTTGTTTTGCCAGTCACTGTAGGCCAATCACAATGAAGGAAAATGCTTGAAATGCTTTATTGCATTGTAGTCAAGTCAGTTTGAAGCAAAAGTTCAAACCATCAGTTATTCAAGCATATTAACTAAACAAGGATTATGACTTTATATTATTTATTTGACCTTTTTTATTTATATGTCAGTAGCTCACTCTGGTTGCAAGTTTCTATGAAAGATTATCACATCCTGCTGGTGTATTAGTTATTATTTGGCCGTTTTATGCTTTGTTTTTGCTTCAATTTGTTAGTAAATTAAGCCTTTCATGTTTATTTTTAATGATAGAGGAAGTACAACACTGCACATGTGCAGCAGGGGATAAAACAAGGAAGCGGCTAAGGGCTATTAGCATCTCCGAGTGAAACAAAGAAGACTGGTTCAAGATCCAGTGCAAAAAAAACCAAACAAACAAAAAAACAAACACAAAAGAATATATGATTCCAAGAGGGAAAAGATTGGAATAGCACTTGGAATACAGTATGAATGTTGGTGTTCACTGAAGCAGACGCTAAACCTGCCGAGGCTCAGATGTGACCACAGAGTTTATTGACCTGAGTAAATGTTCTCATATGAGGCTCTTAAAGTTGCTGTAGATCGATATATTTAATTAATAACAGTTGATATTTGATCACGCCGAGCTGACACTTTACTGTGAGGCATTGCAGAGGATCAGGCTCGGTCCGGCATTATTTACAAGTGATTTATTATTTAAGCAAACCGGCATTATGGTAGTTCTGCGATACTGTTGGTAGATGGCGCCACATCTGTTTATATCTGCTCATCGCGCCCGGGTCTGGATTCTATCTAGTCTCAAAAAGGACTATCAAAACAATATCAAGATGGAGGCTCGGTGTATATAGCTTTATTTTATCATGATCAAACAGTTTATGGTCTTTTTTTTATAAGCATATAACGTGGCTATGTACCTTTAAAGTTTCTGCTCATGCTTTCTAATTAACCCCCTACCCTTCCACTCTCTCGTCCTTCTTTTCATCAGAGCATACAACTTTTATGACTTTTATGTTTGACAGCCAAAAAATGGGTAGTGGTGCATTTAAAGTGCAGTCTGAAAACCGCACAAGCCTTCAGTGCCATCAGGCCTTGACACAATTTAGAGGTGATCAAATTTGTTCCCATAAGGGCATCCCAAACCAGCAACAAATGCAACACAATTCCTATGTGCAAGGTGCCTGAGGGCTATTTATTGGTACAAAAGGGATGTGGATTGGGTATTACACTTGCTGACAATAGTTTGGCAGGAGAGGTTACTATCTTATTAGTTGAAATCCCACACTTGAGAGTGCTGATGGAATTTATTTTAAATACTTCCAGCAGTGTGTGCATAAGGAGTGACCAAGCCATGCTGAGGTTCATTGGCCACACTAAATAGATATTATGCCACTGCAGCCACAACACTCCCTAATACTTCACCTGCAATATGTGTCTTGAAGGGGCCCTTAGGAAAAATATGTGGGGCCAGGTAAACATAAATGTTAATACCCAAGACATATCAATGGGTTTCTTTAGGACACACATTATATTCCCTCGGCCACACAAGCAAAAGTCATCAAGTCAGGACAGATTTGGTTTATTGAGATATAATTAAAGTCTGGAGATAAAGATGGAATCTAATTAAATGATAACAGCATACACCTTTTACCAATTTTTATGAGGGACAAAACAATTGTCAGCTAACAAAGAACTGCAATCTGCACAAACGACAGCTCTATAGAAAATGTGTTGTAACATAATATTATTTAAGCAGGGGTTTTTGTTGAATCTGATGAAACCAAACAATAGTAAAGGTATATTTCTATAAGCACCTCACCTTTGGATTTCATAATGTGCCCAAAATACAAAGAAAAGCAAGCATAATTTTAAACACAACAAGAAAACACTACTAAAACAAATTATTCTCTAGAGAATACATAAAAGTTAGTTTCCTAAAATTGCATCACACTGCAAAGCTAAACTGAGTTTCTAGGAGATGTAGTATTGAAATATTTAACTGCTATGCATAATTTAGAAAGTAAAAAGGAAGTATGCAAGATATATAGAGCATTCACACTGATGTATGTATTAATATATAGTGCACCATACATACTACATACTACCATACATACATACTACTACAATACTATATACATATATATACAAAAAACAATATTAATAATGTCAAATATAATTTTTAAACAGTCCACAGCCAACAACCAAAAATAAACTGGTCAAGAGTCAGGCTGGTCTAATAACAAAAAAGAGCAGAACAGGTCAAATAATCCAGGTAAAAATTAACAGAATCAGGTTGGGTACAGGCAGACAGGCAAAACAGGATCAGACTTAACCCAGGCAGGAAAAAACACAATGATCAGGCAGAGTGCAAGGGACAGAGGCAGGTATAAGTAGAGGAGTGAGCAGGTGAACAGAATGAAACTAATTACCAGACTAAGTGGTAATTAGTTGGTAATTAGTTTTTAGGATTAGCTATGATCCTATAAAGAACCCTCAATATATATATATAATTTTTTATTCTTTTCTTCTTTTGAGTCATACATGTACATAATTAACCAGAATATGAATGCTGCTGTCTGTAATATGGATAAAATTGGTCCAATTTCCTACTATTGCAGTTTAATAAAGACATCTGACTCATCCAGAGCTATCTGTTCAGCTCATTCAGAACTTCAATGAATTTCTTGCCTCTTATGTTTCTAATTAGGGAATCTGAGCTACAGGAACTTTGATTTTCCTTATTGGTTCAGTAAAGCACACCCTCAGGCTGACTGAATTATGCCAGGCTGGTAAACAGTGACCCTTTCCTTTCATACTTTGAACATGTAGGAAAAACAGAGCAAGTGGGGAAAAAACATATTAGTATTCTGAAAAAGTGTAATTTATTCAAGTTTAACAGCAATCATCTACATTTATTTTTTTATTTTCACTATTCAACATTCATCAGAGATTTTGTAATTTCCTGTAATAGTTTTCTTTTTTTACTTTGCTATATCATTTCTGTTATGTCTTATTACTTAATGAACACTGGCAGTGTCCTCTAAAGTGTGGTATTGAAATATGATATGATATTCTTTCTATAATATCAGCAAACACTTGTCAGAATGGGCTGTTGTTTATGTTTGAAATATGCAATCTTGGCCATTCGGCTATGAATGAAGGTCAACAGATTTAGGTTCCCATTGAAAAGGCAAAACCTATTTTTTTTCCAATCTGCTTTCCTTGACCGAGGTTGGAAAAAGGCACAAAGTTTATTAAAGTTCACTTGGGACGATCATGTTCCAACAATAATCAAACTACATCCAGGCAAAATCTCTTTTTGCTGGTGTTTTTCAAAACCTTAACCCTATTCCTTGAAACTAAATTGAAAGTATAATAAAGAGCAATGGGTATAATGTTGTGCTGTAAAATGAGATAGTACATCACCACTTGTCACTGATTCCTTGAACACCGACAGAAGTAACTTCAACATGCCTATAGTCACTGCCATGGCTGCTGACAGGAGGGCAGTTGTCCAGGGCCCATGGCGGATTGAGGGCCCAGAACTAGACCCGCAGATCATTAAATTGTAGTCAAGAATATCTTTTAAAAATAGGCCAGTTTGTGAAGAAAACATAAGCCTTATATTTAAGTTACAATAAATCTTTTCTATTTTTTCTCCCTTTCTAATTGTTCCATATGTACAAATTGGTCAAAGTTGCTTCACATCCTGCTTTCTGCTGTTTCCGTAACAGACTTTGAGAAAATGTCCTTCACTGACTTCTGTGTAACCTTTAATTGATTGTAACACTGTTCCAGCTAATTGTCCATTTTATAAACCGTGGTTAGTTCATGTACTGACCTTATAGTCAATATCATTTACTCAATTCCTTTTAGTCGTTTTTTTTCATAGATTAAAATCAGTACAATTAAAATTAATAAGCGGATATTGTTTTTATCTGCAGTAAAAACCAAAAGAAAATCAGTTCAGAAGAAAATCTTTTTTATTTTGAAGTGGGATTGTTATTGTCACCCAAGAACCCTTGTTGGGTTATTTTTAAAGTGATTAAAAGTTTAAAGGTGAAGTTCTGACAGATGGAAATTTGGATAGAACTAATGAGCTAAACATACTTTTAAACTTCTTCATGTTCAGCATCTACAGGCAGTGAAACACTGCTTCCTTTCCCATCTGTCCCCTTCTCACTGTCCAAAAAGACAGAGCATATTGTGCTGTTTGTGGGACGAAAACCTTTCAATCACTGTCACTGTATTGTTATCTGATGTGCGTTGACGTGTCCGTTTACACTTGCGTTTTGTTCTTAAGCGCAGAAAGGCAGCGATAAGAAGTCTTTGAATCTTAAAAAGGAATAGCATAGCTTGTTTTAAGCAATGCAAGATGTGTTTTTGCAAGTAAAAAGGGGATTTTCCATGTCCGCACAGTTATGCAGTGATACAGCAGCTGCACAGAAGATAACTACAGGTCAAGTTGGTGTCAACATCACCTGTAGCTTCCTGACAGCCTGCATGGACCAGCCATGTTAGATTCAACACTGCATCTTAACCTTTACCCTGCCTCACAGGAAGAATCCAGAGCAGAGAGTAACGGGCTGTTTGGACATCTAAAAATGTGCAACCATATACCCTTAATGATAGCAACTTTCTCTAGCGACATTGATAATGTTATGGTCTTATTTATGTAAGCATTTGGAGTTCTACCGAGCCGCAGCAATCTTTCAGTTCCCCTTGGGTTAAAGCTGAAGACGCCACCATTCAGCCTTTTGGTTAATTCTAGATCAAGCAAGTAGTAAAGAAAATAACCTCGTTCCCCTGAGAGCCTAATAGAGTTGTTGACTCTTCAGAAAGGTGTCAACAGCTTACTATTAAAACTCCTTTCTCTAACTAGACCGAACCGCTATAAGAACTCATTTGTTCAGCTTTCCATTAAAGCAATAAACAGTAACAGTATCAAACAGTAAATAGTGGAATAGGCAATGGTATCCAAAAATGTAAACTAAACTGACATGCTTAATTTATGTATTTATTTATCTTATAATGAATTTTCTTTATAGAGGAGTCTTTATATATTTTATGTATTTATTTTTATTGTGAATGTAACATAGCATGCTTCTTTATGTATTTATTTTTCCTCGTAATGGAATTTCTATAGTAGAGTTTTTATGTGTGAATGTAGTGTCACACACAGTTTGGACTATTTAGCAACCAGAGTCTGTACACAAGACAAATTTCCTTTGGACAATAAAGTTCATCTTCATCATCATCATCATCATCATCATCATCATCATCATCATCATCATCAATTATCATCATCATCATCACAACTGAAAAGGCTCCTGCATGCCTACACACAAAGTCTGTTCCACCTAAAACTATGTTCCTGCACTGGTTTTAACGCCTCTCAAACTAATATTTTCTCTACCTGTTTGCGTCACTTACTGGATTCACTCATGAGTTGTATGTAGGACTGTTAACTACGTTAAAGTAACCTACGTGTTGCACCTGATTAATGTTTTTAAAAAATATAGGTCTGCACATTGTTTGAAGAAAACCAAGGTAATTTCAGTCAACAAAACAACTGCGCCCCCCTCCCAAAAAACAAAAACAAAAGTGATGTGACAGTAACACACATTGGCTAAAGAAAGTGAAGAAAGTCAAGAGTGCAAAACTATTCAACAGAGAAGACAGTGTTGAGCACGCAGGTTTTACCTGAGCCGGGATAAATTTATGTGGGAGGAGAAGGATGCAAGTATTAGGAGAAAATATTGGAGCAAGAGGTTTTAAATCTGTACTGTAGGAACACGTTTCTGAGAGAGAGCACAGCATACTATGTGAGAATGCAGTTTTGAAATAGGCCAGTACAAAATATAAGATTTAAAATCAAGAGACCCTTCCCTTAAATTGAAAAAAATTATGCTTTTGAAATTTTGAAAGAATTTCTCTTCTATAAAACAGTTTCTAACAAGGTTATCAAATCACTTAACCATTGTAGATTAAAGAAAGTAATTATGAACATCTTTAATTGAACCAGAGAATACAGAGTAAAAGTTTCATTAGTGTTGGTAAGGCAAAATCTTTTTTCCCTTTAATTCAAACATTTTCATTTTGAAAAGCATGTTTGAAACCAGGTCCCACTTTCAAGGGCGAAACAAATTTTTAAAAAAAAATACTTTTTTCCCTTAGTAAGAGAAAGTGAAAGCAGAAAGGTCAAAGTGCAAGCTCTCCTTGAATAAAACATATCTAAAAAACATCTATATTAGTGCTGTAAAACGACTTCTGTTAGCTGATATTTCTTCTAAATTACAGAAAAACAACAAAAAACTAACTAAATAAATACAAGTCCACTGAATAACACCAGAAGAAGGGCTTTGTTTTAATGTCAATTTTAGGTTTACATTAAGTAATTCCAGGAATATTAACTTCTGTTTCTCCATGTCGCTTTACACTATTAAGACTTTAAAGAAACACCGTTTACTCTGCTGGCCTAGAGCAAACAGCTGCTCAGATGTGGTAGATTTTAAATATTAGGTAGCATCACTTCCCCTAGCTATCTGATAGTCACTGAATAAATTATTTTTTGACATTTTCCAGGAGGTAGATGATGTAGGGAACCTTGGCCACAGGAAAATACTATTTACCTTCTTGGGTTGCCTACATTGAAGTTTATTCCTGATTTTTTTTTTTCTCAGCTAATTCAAACACCTCTCCAGTCACTTCTAAAGGGATAGATGCATTGTGTGAGGACACAGCTGGGCTGTAGGCCTATGAATTTCACCACATGTCTTGACTTTGTCTCTCACCTTGTGTTTCATTTCAGTCTCTTTATCTCCCGGTCTCATCACCCAATCCCTCCTGTCTTCCTTTAAGCCCCTCCATCTTGTACAAGAAATGTGACCAGTGTGTAATAACATGGAAACAGGAAGGACTCAACAGGGAAAGATGATGTAGATCTGATCCAGGATTCAAACAAAAACGGGTTTAGATCTTCTAGGGTTTACTAAACCATAATGGTTGTGGTCTATTTGTATATCCATGGCAAATTTAGTTTCCAAGATGATGGTAGACAGTATTGCAAAGGTGTTTAATTGTTATATGGCAAAAGATTTGGACATATAGGTACATCTCCATAAATTGAAATATTATCAAAAAGTCAATTTGTCTCACTGAATCAGTTCAAAAAGTAGAAGTCATAGATTCTATACATTCATTATTCACAAAGTGATATATATCAAGTGTTTATTTCAGGTAATTTTTGACAACTATGATGTCTCTCATACATTTTTTTTTTTTTTTTTACACAATCAAGGGGAAGACTGTTGAGTTGACGGTTGTCCAGCAGACCTCCTGAGGGACAGTAAGTCACAAAAGGTCATTGAAGCTGAAGAAGTTGAAAGTTCACACAGAAATGTATCCAAGCATATTAATGCCAAGCTGAGTGGAAAGTAAATATGTGACAGAAAAAGGAGCACAAGCAACAAGAATAGCATGTTGCATGTTAGAGCAAAACAATATGTATGGTTATTTGAATTACGGTAATTCATTTTGAAAACCAAAATCTTTGTTCTTTGGCCTTTTTTAATAGGCAAAATTGAACATATTAGTTAATGAAATTTTTTTCAATTGCTGAGTATTTTTTCAACAGCTATCAAAATCATAAAAGCTATATTGTATTACATTAAAAACACCACCAACAACAAAAACTTTGGTAAGCTATCCATTATGTGTAAACATAGCTTGGATTCATCTTGAGAGATTGCTGCAGTTTGGTCTAAATTCAGTAGCTGAGGAAATAGACTAGAACTGGGCAGGCTAAAATGTGGACTGACCAGATAATATAATAGGGGGGTAAACTAGTCAAATAACATTTGGGAGCTTATTGAAATGTTAGGGAAATCATTTGACCTGACTAAACGGGGAAAAAACCCATCAATGCATTTTAATGTTTCAATAAAATAAGGAAAAGGTTGCACATGCGTATGCAAGGCATTTCCTTACAGCTAAAAATAAAACCAAAGGCAGGGCACATCAGAAATGTACCGTTATCCATTCTTCTGAAGCTCCACACTCCCCCTCGTTCAATGTCTCTTCTATCATCCCCCAGCTTTCATCTCCTCAACGCTGGGGTTGGTGTAGGAAAGCAGAACGTGCTCGCTCTATTCAGCGCCCTCCACCCACTGTGATTCCCAGCTAGAGAGTTTATAGCTCTCACATCTCACTCAGGCTTTGAGGACTTAGCTCCCAACCTTTCAGAGTGACCTCAACCTTTAGCAGTACTCAGGATAGAGAAAGATCAACTCTCTGTGTGTCACCCAAACATAGGCGTGGTCAGTGAGAGCAGGGTGTCATTTAGAGGAAGCGGGAGGTATATTTTGTACGCTGAATGCAGCTGTAATTTTTTTTTTTACTTGGTATCCAGTATAAACACAAAATCAAGTTTATACTTTCTGATAAGACAACACGACGGAAAGATGGAGCACAAAACAAACAAAAATGATATATTATTGGTCCTGACTAGTGTTTTCAGAAGACTTGAACCTAATACAGGAGGTAAGTATAAGATACACCTAACAATGGAAAAATAGCTTAAAGCAGCACTGTGTAAGTTTTGACCCAAGTATGGATGCCCTGTCGTATTAATGCCTCATGTGGGCCTATTTAACGTTAGAGGGTCAGACCTGTCACTGAATGGGAATTGTGAACTTGAGTGCCGCTCCAGGTCACATGACCCATTCTAGGTTACAGCAGTCTGAGCCCAGACTGCTGTAACAACAAAATAAAACAGATATGACGCTGTCGATTTTTGTATCTCTGATGTAGGATTTAATCTAGAGGGGTGAATGTGACCTTGTCCTTACAAGAAACTCCATGACTTCTCAAACTGCCGGTCCAAAGTGATCCACTATCAGATTCCAAGACACGGACGGAGACTGGTTAATTTTGCGAGTGTTGTCAGTGGACTTCAGCGACACTAAACTTATAGTACAGCTATAGGATTAATTCCAGCCAATCATCACCTCAATTCTCACCCTTATTCAGGTGATCAAAACATCGCTCCTTTAAGCCAGGCCAATAACAACCCTAACGACTCCCCGTTACAGAGGAGTAGACCAGTTTCGGTCCAATCTGCTGGCTTAATGACTTTAACGACCGCCCATTACTAAGGGGTTGGGACCTGTTTCGGTTGAATTTGCATGTTATCTAAGCCATTAGAAGGCCTTTATTTGGCAGTAGTATAAAGCTTGTTACTCCACATTACTCCAGACTTTTTGAATTGAGAAAGCTTCCCGGATAGGAAGCGAAACGTCTTCAAACTACGGAAAACAAGTCCAGTTGCTTTGTTTTTTACTTTTTTTTGGGATGACCATGACCTGGATGACTGAGAATCTTCACCAGCGACAATGGTTTAACTTTCTACATTTAGCAGATTTCCGAACATGTTTGGGATGTGAAGGGTTGGCAGAGTTTAATCTAAAATCAACAAACTGGAAATTATCTCAACTTTTGTTTCAGAACAAACATTTTTATCTAAGATATTACTGCATTTTGTGAGGTTTATTTTGCTTGTTAAATACCAAATAGTTTTTAAAGTGGACCCTTTACACAACAATTAGTTTTTTTTTTGTTTTTTGTTTTTTTTAGGAGGAAGGTTTTAAAAGTGTTGATAATACATTTATTTGTGTTTGATTTATACAAGAGTGTCTGGCATAAGATTTTTAACACAGAATAACTAAGAAGGGCTTTTGTTAAGCTTTAATGATTTGTGATCAGAAGATGAACCCGGTATTCAGCCAGACACTTGAGTTTTATGCTTAACAGGATTTATTGGAGTGATGACGAGGGAGGTATACAGAAAACAATCCACAGCCAGGTACAGAGCAGACACCCAAGGAAGGCAAAAACAAAAACTGACAGGAACTGGGCAGACTCAAAAAATAGGCAATGGGATAAGGACATGAAATCAGACAGGCAGATAACAAGAATGCTGGGAAACTCTTACTGGACAGGTGAATGAGAAAATACGTTCTAGCAGGGAAGTGTTGGCAGAGGCAGGCATAAATAGGCTGAGGCACAAGTGAGCAGAGTGAAAACGAATTAAGCAGAACAGGTGGAAGTGATCAAGGAAGTGGCTGAATGGCTGACAAGACAAGTAGCAGGAAACAGAAGCTAAGCTGGACTGAACAGAAAACAAGCACATAATGGAAACCAGAACTACGACGAAGACTAAAACTAATAATATGCCAGGGAAAACTAAAACAATAAACAAGCTAAAATAGAAACCAAACAAGACAGAACTCAAGACAGAAATAGAATCTAAGACAGGGAAGTAAACGGACTAATCAAATAACAAACTTAAAACAAAACAAAACCCAGAATATGACATAAGCGACTTAAATCCACTCAAAATAAGTAGAAAGCTAATCCACTTGCTTTATATATGCAAGAAGCTTTATTAGATTTTATGCTGGGACTATTTCATGTTCAATGGACACAGAAACGGGAAGGTAGAATAGGGAAAAAAGAAGAGAAACAGATGAGACAAAATACTAAATACCCCTCTCCCCAGATACCCCCCCTCCCCCATTAATGCCTTACATATATGTGTGGTGTGAGAATATTATAAATGAAAGATGTATAATACAATTGGGGTTTCGGACGTCACCAGACAGTGGGGCTGGGAAATCCTCCCCTCTCCCCAGTGACGCCTTCACCCCCCAAGGTCCGACATGACAGGCAGCGTGATGTCGCAGGCAGAGGGAGGTGTCCGGGAATGGGGAGGAATGACTGGGGAGCAACATGCTCTCCCAGGAAGTCAGTTCCCCGCTGATTCCAATAGGCACCCCATTCTCCAAAAACCTACACCCCCTGAAGGGTGTGGGTTACATCTTATGTCCATTCACCCCTACCAGAGGCCCTGGTTAGGACCAGACACCTGGGCATACACCGGCCCCAACCCCCAACGACGTACTCCACAGAACCCAAGCCCCCAAGGCCCCACAAGAACCCCTGCCTAAGAGCGACATTACCCACTACACATCCAACAGCCCCCCACTCCCACTAAGTGATGGAGCCGATCAAAGGAGCCCAGCAAGATCGATCTGATGTGGAGGCAGATGCCGTTTCAAGACTAATATGATCCAACAAAAGATCTCCATACTGATTGATACTGAGAATATTTTTTGCATTTCTAAATCATGAGGATAGTTTTCTTAGCACTACATAAGGCAGTAAAAGCCATGAAAACTGATATTTTTTTCCAAAAGTGCTATCAACCAAGATATGCAGCAAGTAAAATGGGGGGATAGTAAAATTTTACATCTCAGGCACTTTAACTTTGAAGTCCTTACTTATCTGGACCCAGTACCTCTGAAAAGGTGTACATAACCGCAGTGCATGAATATAATTGTCAGGATTATTGCCTGTGCACTGTGAACAGATATTAGATTGTATTTTGAAATCGCTTAAACATATCTGAGACCAGGAGTTTTGTTCAAAGCTGATTGATATTCAATTGTTTTCATACTGTTGCAAAGGCCTTGCAAAGCCACCTTTTAAGCTTTGCATTTATTTTCTACTGAGAGACAAGCGGTGAAAACTAAAATAAAATAACTCATTCAACCTTTACCACCACTCGCTGGCACTGAGTACAATTTACCCTCAAGGCTCTGTAATTTACAAATCACCTTTGCTTTACTATAAGGGGGCGTCTTTTGTGTCCAGCTGTCAGCAGTCGAGAGCTAAATTGAACAGAGCGCTACTATAGGCACCGTAGATTCCACCAATCTGTGGGAGATTGGTGGACTCTCACTACTGGACGCATGAAAAACCCAGCATCACAGCCCCCTGAGATCAAAGCTGGAATGGATGGAGAGCACAGGATGAACTTTTCTTTTCTTGTATACACACAGGAAAGATCAAATAGATCTACGGACATAATGTACAGGGGAGATGCAAGTCAAAATGAAAAAATTCTTTGATTTCCTTTTTATCAATTCACCCCTTTTCTGAATTCAGTACATCTGATAATACTGACACACTTCTGTGGAATTTCAGCATCGATGAAGTTATGTTTCTTAGTGGAACTACTGCTTCAAGTACATGTCTAGTTGAAAGGAGGAAACATATAAATGAAAGAGATACCCTCAATTTTGTACCAGAAAGCGAACAGTCTCACTTTGTTACACACCAAGGCCCAAATAAAAGTAGCCCTGACAATATAGCTGTTAGCACAAACAAAATATGTTTTTGGGGTTAAGTTTAAAAACTGTTGTCTCACAGTTAGCCTTATGTCACCTTGTTCAGTCAAATATTTTTCAGAAACCAGGTTTGTAATTTAGATTATCTTATTTACATTTGATTTCCACAGACTATGAAAACAAAACAGCTAGATAAAACATTTACTGTACTGAAATCGATATCACATTGATTCTCATCTTTTGTCCTTTGATAAAGAAATCGGTTGAACCACTTACCTACCTGTAGACACAACCTAATCTAAATATTTGAAGATGATACTATCATCTGTCCTTCTCCAATTATAATGCCTTGCAAGAGCAGTTACACCCTTTGAAAATGTGTCAACAAAACATGTTTCAACATGTCTTATTAGGATTTTATTTGATCAAAAAAGTAGAGCATGAAGTAATTTACAAAATTTAAATCAGTATTACATCATAAATCAATTTCTCATGTTCTTAACCAGTGTTCAAATTGTCATAATAAAGGGAACAAGTATAGCACAAATATAAATGTCCACCTTAATTGACCAGCCAGCCAAGGACAGCACTAATCACAGAAACAGTCATAAGTTGCATAGGAAACTTTTCCAGACCTGAACTTACTGGCTTATGTGAGGTATAAAATTCATACTGCACCCTGCCTCAACCTGAAAACACTCTCCATGGCAGACCACACATGGCAGTGGCAGCATCGTGTTGTGGGGATGTTTCTTTCAACATGGACGTTGAACATGGTCAGAGATAATGAGGAGATGGACGCAGCTAAATACATGGTAAAGTAAAGCTGTTATATAGGATGCAAAATACCTTTGCTGGGGAATGTAAAAAAAGCAGCAGAATAGCATAGCATATGTCAGAGCATATAGATGTATTAGCATGGCTCAGTCAAAGCCCAGGCCTAAATCCAATTCAGAGTCTATGTAACACTTGAAAATCATGTGTTCACAGAAACTAGCCATGCAGTTTGACTAAGCTTGAACTATATATTTAGCAAAGAAGAAGAAAGGCAATAATTTTGTCTCTAGATGTGCAGAGCTGATAGAGAAGTACCCTGGTAATAACCCAAAGCTGTAACTGCAGCAAAACACTTTTTACAGAATATTGATTATAATGGGCAGAATACAAATCCATCTAATTCTCTTCAGATTTTTATTTGTAAAAAAAATATGTGAACACTATGAATCGTTTTCCCTCCGCTTCATAAGTCCACATTACGTTATGTTAGTCAGTCATATAAACCCTCAATAAAATACCTTGAAGTCTGTGGGTAAAAGCAAGTAATAGATACTGATTATCACTTGATGCAATATGATTGGGTACTCCACCAATGATGTAAAACACACCTGGAAACTGGTAAGAGTTTTTACATCTAAACAAACATAACATAAACACAATGTAACAATACATCGATCACCATTGTTATATTAATTCCAAGACTAATGACTAATGATCTGTATAATATGATTGAATTTGACTTTGTAAAGTGCCTTAAGATGACATGTTTCATGAATTGGCGCTATATAAATAAAATTTAATTGAATTGAATTAATGATCCAATTACATCAAAGCAAATGTAAAATATCAATCCATATCATCACTTTTAAGATACACCTTTATTTTGAAATTGAGGCATGAGACTGTAGTGAACAGAGGATCTATTAATATTTTACATTTAGAGGATTTTTTTTTTATTTGAATGCCTGATACCTGTAAAAGCTTAGAAATAAAATAGTCAGTTATATTTGTTTTTTGTGAGTTAACATCAATGTAAATAGGGCAGATGATACTGCATCATATTGATCGCATCGATTGTATCGTCATCCAAGCAAATCGATATAACATCATATTGTGCTAAAGCTGGTGATTTACACCCCCAATAAACATGTATTTGAGTCCTTTGTGACAAAAATAATGCATCAAAAGTGTTTGAATAAATTTATATTTCATGTTTAACAGGGCTGGTCAGAACCTCAAATTATTTATTTTCCTTTGATGTTCTGTTTTCTGTGTAAAAACTTTGTTGCTTTTGAACAGGCAACCAACTTCAATTGAGGCGATGTGTGGAGAGCTTTGAAGTCATTTTTGTAATTTATAATAATCTATCAAGGCCATGTTCCTCATTGTAATGAAATATTCCTACTCTGACCAGAGAATGAATAGATGTTTTAGGCTTTTGTACTATGTTGACAATTCATAAAAAAAACGGTTGTTCAGTAAGATTCTTATAAGCACTCTGAGTTCCTTACATCCAGTATGAAACATATACACACATACATATACACATATACATATACATACATATACACACATACACACATACATACATGTATAGTATTTTTTTTTTTTAAATTCAGGATGAATACATATTGTATTCATAAAAGATAGAGTATGCATAGAGGAAAAATAAGTATAGTTAGAACAACATTGCAGTTCAAGATGCTGTAAAATCTGAAAAAAGCAGCCTGCCTCTAAACATAAATTTGGAAACAAAAAATGCATTCCAAATTTTTGATTTATAAACTTTCCTTGGCATTTTGAACATTAAATGAGAAACATACAAGAAAAAGTAAAGAAAGAAAAAGGAGAAATGAGTGCTTAGAACCAGATATGGCTAGAAAATAGTTATATTTACACTGTTACATTTACTAGAGTAACTTTATTAAAGAAAACATAATTGTAGAAGTAGTTTTAAATACTGACTCATCTGCAGCATCCCAACACCTAAGTTAAGATGCTATTCATGGACTTCAGCTCAGCATTCAACACCATGCTCCCAGACATGTTGGCTCTGAAGCTCCACAACGTGGGATTATCCACTTCACTCTTCTCCTGGATCAGTGACTTCCTCACCAACACACCCCAGGTGGTGAGGATAGGCAAACGAATGTCTGCTCCACTGATCCTTAACACCGGTACGCCACAGGGCTGTGTCCTCAGCCCTGCACTCTTCACCCTCTTTCCCCGTGACTGTTCTGCTGTCCACTCCACAAACAGGGTGGGGAAGTTTGCGGATGACCACACTGTGATGGGTCTCATCTCTAACAATGATGAGACCCACTACAGAGATGAGGTCCACAGTCTGACGCAGTGGTGATTCAGGAACAATCTGATTCTGAACACGAGTAAGACCAAGGATGTAATAATAGACTACAGGAGGTCCAGGAAGACTGAACATGCTCGGTGGTGGGGCATGTGGACGGCGTTAGGTTTCTGGACATTCACATCTCCACAGACCTCTACTGGACTGTGAACACCTCCCACCTGGTGAAGAAGGCCCAACAACTGCTCTTCTTCCTCAGAAAACTGAAACAGTCTGGACTTCCCACTAAACTGTTAAAGGACTTCTATTGAGCTACCATAGAGAGTGTGTTACGTCTCAGCATAACCGTCTGGTACGGAAGCTGGGCAGAGCAGAAGAGGAAGGATTTAGCACGGGTGGTGAGAACAGCGCAGGGAATTGTGGGATGTCGTCTGCAAGATTTGGACTCAATTTATGCAGAACGAGTCCAAAGATGGGCCAGACGCAGCTCCACTGATCGCACCCACCCAGACAATGCGCTGTTTGCCCCTCTCCCATCAGGTAAACGCTTCAGAAGCCTCAAAGCCGAAACAAATAAATTTAGAAACAGCTTCTTTCCAAGAGCTGTGAGGGCTATCGCCCCCTGATGGGAGACTGTGGTCCTACATTTACACGTTAAAATCATCCACTGTTATTGCCGCTGTTCCTCAGCAGAGGGCGACAGACCCCTGCTGAGAATTTGTCCATCAAATGTTCATCATATGTTACAATCCATCTAATGTTAAATATGTTATAGTTCATCATATGTTAGAATCATTTTACTGTTGTTGCCTATTTTGCACACTCTTCTCTCAGGAATATCTAAAAGCACATTTCTGTAAATGAAGCCTCAAGTCATTGCACAAAAAGCACCTTATCACCTCTATGTATTTGTGATTCATGAAGAACAGCCATGTAACTTAGCTCATACCACTCGAAAAGGAAGTGGTATCAAAGCCCTCGGACTCTGATACAAACTTTTGACCTCTATTATTATTTTTTTTAATCTTTTGCACGTGAAAAAAGATACGAAAAACTGCAACCTTTGTTCATTGTCAACTGTTTATTTTGTGTACTCTTAGCTGGAGTGCCCAAAAATAAATTTTACTACAGTAACACGCGTTGACAATAAAGAATCTTTGAAAGTGCTATACATTTCACTTTACTTGAATACTGTTGTCTTAAAGAAACACTACTATTACCTAAGTGAACTTTCTGGCTACTCTACCAACCTGTAGTTATTTCACTGAATGAAAATCGGGGATCTTTTAAATGAAAATACCCCAGACATAACCTCAACACAGTTTATGTTAAAGTGAGAGACTTGTTGTTTGTACATTAGCTTCATTGCTGTAATGTTGCTTCTGCTGAGCTTGCTGTGCCAACTGCAGGTCAGGCAAACACACAGCAAACAGTAAATATTGTCAGGGGAAGTAGTTTGCACTGTTCTAACATACATACTATACAAGTAGTGCATGGCTTTATATTGCGAAAAATTTGTTTTTCCTGCTTGATCTTCTTTATTTATAGCAATGCATTTGTTCAGATTTGACTCATTCTTTATTTTATGCTGTAAAAAGGCTAAAATTGCACGTTATTTTTTTTCTGTGTGCTTAGATCGTTCTCATAAAGTAAATTAGACGTCATGATCAAACAGTTACTAAGCACTAGAGCTGCCTTTTTTTCAAAATATATTTTTACTCTTACTTGAGTGTTTTTTGGAAGACTTCATTTTACTTCTACTGGAGTAAAGATATATTGAAGTTATGATACACTTATATGGGTAACATTTTTTTGCTACTCTACCCACCTCTGCTTGGAACACAGGGCGTACCTTATCAGCATTTGGGAGCAAACATTGTTCAGGTTTAAACAGTTTTCTGCAGCTTTGGCTGCATTTAAAGCATGAGCAGCTGTGTGAAATTACAGGAAGCACAAGTAAGAGAGCGCGGGATTAGGAACCTAGGTTCATGTCTGATGTGATTACATGGAGTTTGTGAATTTTGACTTGCACACAGTTTAAGCATTTCAGGATGAATGCACATTAAAGTCAGACCACACTGAACTTGGTGCTTATGGAGGTCCCAGGGGGGCCACGGAGCAGTGTGATCAGGCTCTCATCTGGCTCAGCTTCTGCCTGCAGCTCGGGGGACTGAAGTCTTGCATGACAGCATGATAGCAAGTGTGTGCTGCAGCTCCAAAGAGTTAAATTCATTTTAACAGATGGCCTATTTAGCTGCAGCCTTTTAATTAATACCAGTGAGGTATGTTGGTGAAAATGTTTTGAGTCTTTGTTCCGGTTAATTTTTTTTTTCAGCTGCAGTTTTTGAAATCTTGTCTGTTTCAGCCATTTCAATCATTTATTACATTTTGAATGTAATAAATGAAAAAAAAAAATAAAATAAAAAGAATCGACACTGAAAAGCTTTAATGTGTCATCTTCATGGGTTTATTTAAAGTGATCTCTACTTTGAATTTCAACTTCATATGAAGGCTCGTTTGGATTCCAGAGGGTTTTGTGTAGATACGAGAGAAACTTGTTATGAAAATTGTAGTGAAAGATAAAGTACTAATCTCTTAAAAGAGACTAAAGATATTTTTTTCCATTTACCAAATTTCAATCCCCCCGTCCCCAATCAACAGCACATTACCATGAGCCAGCTCCATGGGTTTTAATAGTTGGCTAAAAAAGCAGGATTAAATAGGACATAGTCGGCCTAACATAGATCTCAATTTTCCTGCAAACCTTTGAAAGGAAAAAGCATTTTATCCTTTCAAAAAATCCATTTCGCTGGTAATACCACACTGGGCATGCATTGCAGTGCCTTGTAAAAGTACTAATAGCTGCTGAACTTTCTCACATATCGCGTTGTTAAAACCACAAACTTCATTGCATTTCACTGGGGTTTTATAAGATTGACTGATACAAAGTAATGCATACTTGTGAAGCAAAAGAACATTTGCATCCATCCAACATGCATGCTTTTCAGAGTTTTTTTTAATATACTCTAAAATGCATGTATATTATGCTACTGTATCTTTCTTTTTCTTTTGCAGAACCTCCTTTTGCTGCAAATACAACTGCAAGTCTTTTAGGATATGCTTCTTCCAGCTTTGCACATCAAGAGAATAATTTCTCCTGCTCTTTTAATTTTTTAAATAGCTCAAAATCAGTAAGACTGGATGGAGAGATTCTGTGAACATACATTTTTAACTTTTGTCAAAGATTCTTAATGAGATTTAGGTTGTTCTGGCTCTGTTATGAGAATTATTGTTGTGCTGGAAGGTGAACATCTGCCCCAGTCTTGAATCAGGCGCAGCCTCTAACAGGTTTACTTCTGCAATTGCCCAATATTTTGCTCCATTCATCTTCCCATAAACTCTAAACAACTTTCTTGTCTCTGCTGAAGAAAAGCATCCCCAATGCATGATGCCGATACCACATTTTCTGGTGAGCATAGTGTACCCAGGGTGTTTTCCACTACACAGTATTTTGCATATAGGCCAGAAAAATTATTTTTTTGGTCTGATCTGGCCAGAGCATGTTTCCTCGACACTACTTGTCACGAGGAAAACCACACAGGGGACATCTTACAGGTTTCTTTCAATAAATCAAAAGTCTTGTCAGTCTTCCAATGAGACACCAATTATGGCAAAAAATTAGTATTAATATATTAGTATATGCTATACTAATAGTATATCAATAATACATCTACTAAAAGTATACTAATAGTACATAAATTATACTAATTGCTAGTTTTGTTGAGTCAACAGATTCTCCCACCTGAGCTGTAAATCTCTGCAGCTCCTCTGGAGTTCAGATGGGCCTTTTGGCTGTTTGTATGAAAAAATTGTCACTTTGTGAGGCCTGTAACTTCATGTTGGTGGCCATGTCC
The DNA here is from genome assembly GCF_011125445.2 of Fundulus heteroclitus. Lineage (NCBI taxonomy): Eukaryota > Metazoa > Chordata > Actinopteri > Cyprinodontiformes > Fundulidae > Fundulus > Fundulus heteroclitus. Next base: position 13,972,253 of record NC_046380.1, on the reverse strand, counting down.
CAATAGGTTTCCAGATTGTGCCATACTCTTTCCCCTGACTTGTCTGCTGGGTTTATTGAATTACATTATGTTGTTTCCTCACTAATGTTGTCTACTAAACCCCCTGAGGCCTTCACAGAAAAACAGCATGTATACTTTATTCTGAGATATATTGAAATCACAGGTAGATCTATTAATAAGGTGAATTTTGCTGACAGTTAGTTGCAATTAATTTTGTTAGGTGTAAAAAAACAAAAAGGGGCTGCCTGCCAAATTCTTTGCATTTTTGTTTATTACAGAACAGTTTCTAATTTATGTATCATTTTCCATTCACTTTGCAAATATTCGTGACTGTGTGTTAATCTAACACAAAGTAGTTTGTGATTATTATGATGATGTGATAATACGTGACAAAGGTGAAAGGGTATGAATAGTTTTGGAAGACATGTGTGATTCCAAAAATATTTAATAAAGAAACAAGTCAGCATCAATTGATTTAGAAATCACCTTTCCAGCCCTTTACACAGTCAAATTGGTAACATGTGTTTTTCACTGAAAAGATGGAGGTAACATGTGTCTTTTAATAAAGCCAAAAATTACTTTTAAAACGTAAAAGGTGCCCTTCACTTTTTAGACATAAACCAATATCTGAGGCAGTGAAGATCCTCAGGAACAAAGAAGCTTTAATAACAATCTTCATTGCAGAAGATAAAATGATGTTGTGAGGAACAAATCTCAGCTATTATGCCAATATGTTTAATCGAAAAATTCAATTGTGCTTTGAGAACTCTTCCAGATGCACATTTGTTTATGTTGATGTGCAATACATTGAACACGGCACGCCAGACCATATGACTAATCCAGATCTCACCTTCCAAAATCAAATTAACATTTATTTTATCAATAATGAGAAATTAATCATACAAACACTGGATCTAAGGAACACATTGCCGTACCACCAGCTAAACAAACATCATGTGCAAACAATTAACCTTGGGCTGACTCTGAGTAGTGGTAAGGTCAGGTTTACGTCACTGGCTTTGTTGTTAACTCATTGTAGCTTATCTGAGTTAGGATGTAATATGTCACGTGGCCCATAAACAAACAGTTGGGCTGGAAGTCAGCTCGATCTGCTCTTTATCAATTTCACTCAAGCACTTTTATTTGTCCTTTATTGTGTTTTTAAAACCCAATTTAATTAGCTGAAATTGCTGCTGCAGTGCTTTCCACCGTCATTAGTTATAAACCCTGATTGAATTTTATCTCTTCTTTGTTTCATTACATTTTATGACCAATTTGCTCTTTTTATTTTTTCTTTGTCTGAGAAATACCACTGAACGGGTGTTAAGTACGTTCATGTTTGGGCGTTAATGAGCTGCAGAAGTGTGAATTCTGGGTTACAAACCAACAGATATATGTTATCTGCAAAATATATACGTCCTTAACCCTGAAATAACAAAAGGACATTCACTTTTAGAACAAATGAACCACTTGTAAGTTCAAGCATGAATAAAAAGCCTCGAATAGCATCAGCTCAACTGTATCACTTTGCATTGCAATATTGAAAAAATTCCTAAACCTGTTGACATCTGTCATACGGTTCATTTAATGAGTTTTGTTGTGATATATAGACAAGTTTTCATCTTAAACCGAATCAGTATTCAAAGGAATGTTCACAGTAAGCTGTATGAGATTCTAAGAAAACATTAATCATTAATTATGTTATTTATGAAGCTGTGCGTGCAGAGCCTGCAGGATGCCACCTGTTAGTACAGGGGCAGATATTTATCATGATGCTGACATGTAAACATTATCATTAATCGCCTCCCAGAAAAACTCCAGTTAGGTACAATATTAGGCATTCATCTCCTTTTTTTAAGAGGAATATAATCAAGTTAAATTGAGAGACAAATGTTGTATTGACAATATATTACAGTGCCTTGCATATATTTATATCCCTTGAACTTTAATTACATTTTGTCAGGTTACAATGTCAAACCTCGGAGAATTTTAATGGGATACTATATGATGAATCAACACAACTTAGTGCATAATGGTGAAGTTGAAGAAAAACTATAGATGGTTTGAATGTTTTCACATCTAAACTTTGGTGTATATTTGTATTGTGCTCTGTGGAGTAAAGATTTTATAGAGCCAGCTTTTTACTGCATGTATGAATGAACACAATTTGATCTAAACAATTCCAATTGTAGTTTAAGTTTGGAGCCATTGTTCTGTTGAAACGTTAACCTCCACTGCAGTGCCAAAGAAAAGCATTCCCATAGCATTATAACGACTTTAGCTAAAGCAACAACTTTTCTCATTTCAGTTCTTTATTATTTCTAGGAGCCGTTTTCTTGTTTGCCCACGTCTTATACTGACCTTCACACTTAGTTGAATCGAAGAACAGTGTTTCCAGTGGAGCTTTGGGAATACAAGCACACTACAAGTGACGCTCACTAAGGGCTTGATTGATGAATCTACTTTTCCTCACATTTGAGTCAGCGCAAAACTATCTTTGTGGTGACAAATCAGAGCAACAATATTTAAACAGTATTGTCAATACTGAATACTATGTAACACGCACAACACAATAACTATCCATGTAGCAAAAATTAAGTCTGCATCTTTTCTAGCTTCCCTTTAGTAAGTAGCTGTGCTGCAATGTTGGCTGCTATGTTATGAAGAACTGGAAAGTGGATTTTAGCTGTGCTGTTTGTATTTCTGGAATCAACACACAAAGGAAATATTAGATTATTTACAAATTTGTGTGTGTTAAGTAGTTTTTGCTTTCACCTCTGGAAAGCATTTATCAAACTTTAGAAAACTGCTCACTGCCATTGGCTTCTTTAGATACATGGCAAATCTTTTCCCCCCACAAAGTTGCTCAGAAATAAGATATTCATCACACTTTAAATACTAAGAAGAGTTTTTCTCTTTAACTACATTTCTGTTATCTTAGCAATCCCTGAGCACCAGCAGTTTTCAGCATTCACACCGCAGCTTAGGGAGCAATAGCCCAAGAAAATAAAAGCTCCATCCAGATGTGAAACATTTGAGACATGACTGAAATGCAAAGCGATCTTCTAAGTCTGGAATCGGCTTTTCTTTTGCTGTGATTGTAGAAGTTCAGACAAATGCATTGCCATCAAGCACTTCAATTTATGAGAGTTGGTGTACTTCTAAGGGCTTCAAAATACTGGATTTCCTCTTAGCTCTATTTATTATTTAGTAACAAGACGTAAGGAGCTGCATTAGAAATTTTATGGATATGGACGACTTAGTGAGGAGAGTAATATATCACGTTTTTAGACATGAAGGACTGAGACTTCTTCCATGCAGAAAGTGTTTTTGCCACATGTACAACAACTTGAATGAAATGACCTTCGGCGTGAAAAGAACATTTCATTACCATGTTACTGCAGTCTTAGGAGAGTCTATGCCCTATAACAGAATTGATTTAGAGGCATTGTAAAGGCCAAAGAGGTTCAACCAGAGATTTGCTGAATACATGTCAGCAGCTAAAACTTATGGACACCTTCTCAGTGGCCTCCACACTCACACGGTCTGGGAACTTGCACATTTGCATGCATTTTTATTCTTTACCTTCTGTTATATTGCCCTTTTTGACTCCCCTATAAAATTCAAATGAAGTTTCTCTCTAAAATGTGCACATCTGTCCAGTCAGAGGTTTACCATGTGCTCATTATGTATATACTGCCGGATCATTAATGGGGTAACCGTTAAACCCCTTATATTATAGTTAGATTAGTAGTAGAATGTTATGGTTTTGTAAATTAAATAAATCGGAAAAAAAAGAAGTCGGAAATATCCCAAAAACTGTTATATTACTGTCACTGAATCTGATCACAATTGGGTGGACGCCAGTGATAAAAAGAAGGCATTTTCAAAAAATGGATTCATCTATTTTTATTTATTTGTCAAAAATATATCCGGTAAATTGAGGGGCCAAAGTACCACCATTCAATGCTTTTCAAAATAAGTATTGATGTGGTTAAAATTTAAATAAAACTGAAAATATGCACGTTAGCTGAATAAATACGTTTACATTTAAATGTTTTGATAATTCATTAAGTAAATTCAATATTAAAAATGTATATTGTTATGCAAAATGTGTTTATATCATTAAAAATACTGTATTTGTATTACAGATATAAATATGTTCTCCCTGTGCATACATGGTTTCTCTCTCTCTCTCTCTCTCTCTCTCTCTCTCTCTCGCTCTCTCTCTCTCTCTCTCTCTCTCTCTCTCTCTCTCTATCTCTCTAATATTATATATATAAATATTATATATATATATATATATATATATATATATATATATACAGTAGGCTACTAGTAAATTTGTACAGCACAAACAAGACCGGGTGCCGATACAAATAGGCTGGCTCCAACATCTAAAACTGGACAAAGAGTTGCTGCAGGTAAAAGGGTTTCACCATTACTTAGCCTAAACATCTATCAAGATCTTTTGATTCTACGTGACAAGCTCTGAAAACTCTCGTTTAGCCATTTTCTTTTATGTGGAATAATGAAAATGGCTTTGTAGAGTGCTCGACTTTACATGTACCAACAAGTAAATGGTAAATGGACTGCATTTATTTAACTATTCCTTGTCATTGACCACTAAGAGCACTTTTTACACAAAAAAATACATTTATCCATTCAAACAGACATTCATACTGCTCTTTCCAGTCTATGTGGCATCTTAAAGACTACTCAAAGCTTTTTCTAAAACATCCACAGACGAACACACTAATAAAAGAGTTAAGGGTAATGTGAGGGTTTATGCCCACAAGAGGTAAAGATTTCTCAAGATCTGTGCCGACACTATGTGATATTAAAAAGCTGAAGAAGTCTCTTTGAAAGCTGCATTTCTGATTTACAGATTTGTAATTTTATTATGAACAAAACAAAATTATGAAACAGAAATGATCCTGAAATAATTATTTTTAAAATGCCAAGCAGAGGTTTTCACAAGACCCTTGTTAAAGAGCTGAAACCTTCAAAAAATAATCTAAAAATGAAAAAGCTATATGCGCACACTACACAATATGAAAAAGGGATATTACTGAGCTTTGCCTGAGGAATGTTAATTAGATTATTACTATAACTTTTATATCATCATATCATTATTCTCATGTGATCCATTCAGAGACTCCCTACAAAAAAATAATTCTTTATGCATAAAAGGGACTTTTACTCATTTTCTTGAAAAAGAGACTAGGTGGCCTAAATCATTTACACAACACTATGATGTATTATATTGAGGATTTTATATGCTTCTTTTTTATTTTTTAACATGAAGCAGTCAAAAGATAAGTTGGTATGACATGTTCCCGCTTTCTTATGTGTATTTCCACAGCAGGAGCCTTTGTCAAGTGCCCGGGTAGATTTCTACAGTCTGGGTAAAACCAGACTAAGTAACCCACCCAACAAAATATCACAAGCAAGTAGATGGTACTGTTTTGATTTTAGTCATTTTCTGGTTTAAACTCTACCTGAGTTCATATTTTCTGTTAACTTTGAATTATTAGAGAGGAGTCATGTTGAAAATCAGTGTTTCACATTAAAATTCAAGCGCACTGTTAAAAACCAGCCAACCTGTGTTGGAATAGTATACAATTAACTAAATGTTGCACAGAATTAGCTCATTTAAAATTCATTCTGTTAACATATTTCATCAAAGTTAGGAAAAATAATACTCGACTTTTAAACCATAACCACTGTGAATCACTTTAGGTTTGGGACGCAATCTATGTAAACTGCTCGGTTTACGACCCCACAAACGCAAACAAAAGAGTCTAGGAAATTGTGTTTTCTGGGGAGGGGGACAACCTTCTAGAACTCGCAGTCAAAACATGCCTTTAGTGTGCACGTAATAAAACAAATTAGTCACTATTTGAATAAAAATTATGCTAATTACACGCAGAAGTCAGCAGGCTTTTAATAGTCATAAGAATACCAGCACAATATGTGCCATTAATCAGCTCTCCTCACTTTACCGCATGTCCTTCTTACCTGAAAGTTTGCTGCAGTCCTTTAGTTTTGTTTTTCTAATTAATTTGCATCAGCACAACAATAACATGACAAATTGTAATGTATTGATTATAGTTGGAAAACAGTAATAAACTAAACTGTGTTTAATTTAATGAGATGAAAACAAATCAGACCAAACAACAAGACTGTGTCGATCATAGATGACTGAGTTTATGTTTGGATATTAAAATGGATTTTTAATAAACTTGTTTGCTTTCTCTGACAAATGATAACCGAAATGTATCAGTTTAAACCGTGTTACAGAAAAAAACAAAAAAAAAAACAGTATAGCATATTGCTGTCCATGGCTGATTTTTACAACTTAAAATCAGACCTTGAAGCACAAGTAAGCAATTTGACTTTACTCAGTCATCAGAAAATGTAGGAGGAAATAACACTGACTGAGAAGACACATATACAGTTATTTAAACCTCACCAACACTCACGTCTTAGTGCTTTGCTTTATGTTGCATGTTTTGAAATGTAACACATTTGACAAACAACTTTATTTATAACCACTTCACATCATTCTTTAAACATTGATTTCTGTTCCGTCTTTGACCAAACACACCACTTAGTTGGTGCAATGCTGTTGGTGCTAAATTATTATTTCATATTTGTCATATACAAAAAATCTTTGGTTTCCTTTTTTGTTTTTTGTTTTTTTCTTTTTTTACAGTGACCTGTCTGGTGATGTGGCAATAAGAATTGTTGTCTTAATGCCAAAAAGAGCTCGACAGATTTTACTTTCACAAGTGGGGCAGTACGGCTTTTGCCATAGTGCTCTGCTTGATTTATGCATGTGAATAGTTTTATTATGATTCATGTGGGGAATATCTCACGTTATATGGACATTACAAGAGGAAAGGAAGGACAAGAAAAAAGGTGAGAAAAGGTGAAAGAAAGAGATAAAAGGAAGAGAATGATAAAATATAAATAAATAAATATTTTTTTGGTTTTAAGAGTTAAAAAAAATTGGGACAGTTTGGTATAGTAACAAGGTGCCAAGAAATCAAATTAACTTTGTCATTACCTGCAGTTCGGTTTATTCTTTGACGTTAGGAGCCATTTTATGCCTGAATGATTGATAGGTCAAAGTTCAGGATGTTAACAACTACATCATTTTAAAAATTATCAGACAAAAAAGTAGCCAAAGTAAATAAAATAAAACTAAAAACTTTAAAAGACCTCAGACAGCCCAGTTTAGGAATTTATAACCACATTCACTTTAAGAAAATCCAAGAAAGGATGGGTTCATAGAAAAAAAATCTATAATAAAATGATGGATGATTGTAGGGGTTTAAAGCTGCTTCATGAAGATGCATTCTGTTTATGTCTGTTTACGACTTGGCACTTGTCACCAAAGATAAATAGTTAAAAACATTGGTGGAAACATAAAAGATTCTAGTCTGCAGTGATAAGAAAAGTCTGACTACTGTCAGACTGACTGAAATCACTACTCTCTGACACTGATTTTTATAAATATCATTTACTGTCTAATTTTATTTCATATTTTAAAAAAACTACTTATCTGAATGAAAATTATTTTACATATAAATATGCCCGGGGGTGTGCATTATTTTTGGATTCATTGTACATAATTGCAATACAATATTTGATCTAAGTCCCAGGTTCAATGATAAATACAGCGATAATCAACTTCACATAAAAATATGCAAGGCAAGTTGGCTTTTCCATCCATCCATCTTTTGTCTATACCCACTTATCTGTGTAGGGTCTCGGGGGGGGGGGGGGGGGGGTGCTTACCTCACTCATTGGGTGAGGAGTGAGTAACACCCTGGATAGGTGACCAGTCCATTACTGATCAACAAAATATTATGTTTGCTTTTTTATAATAAAATGTAACCATTCTTGAAAAAAATGCACATCTTGGACAAGAAAAAAAAAATCTGAACAGCATCATTAAAAGTTGTACACTGATATGTTTTTCTAAGGCCTGCAGTAACCATTTCAAATTATGGAAAACTGCTATCATTATCAAAGCCATTCCTGCATTTCAGCATCTCTTTCAAATTTTAATGTTGGAATCTTTTTCCCCACAATTCCTTTTTTCACAAAACTGATTTCAGGCCTTATTATTTATGCCCCAAACCGCCAGCAATCACACATTATCCTTTGCCTATGAAAGCATAATGTTTGGCAGCTTTTAAGCGTGCTCACAGTCGTCTTCTGTGAAATGTTATCCTGGACTTACTTCTCTACAGGGACCTTGTCATAAATATCTCTGTGATACTAAAAAAGGACGCCAGCGTATGCATTTACATTTACTCAAGCTGATAAAAACATCTTAATGTCCAAACTCAACACTTGTGTTTTGAAGTTGTTTTGCTTGAGGGGACATGGTGCTTCAGGACAAACACATATTGCTGAATATTTCAATGAGAAACACTTGAGATAGATTTATTTCACACAACAATGACTTCAAATAAGTACCTAAGTTTTGTAAAAATGGCAATGAGAGAGAGAAAAAAGAGAAGGAAGAGTGTAACCAGTCATGATACCATTATGGTCTCGCCAGTTACTACAGTTTTAATGAAAAGGCAACAAAAGTAGAAAAAAGAGTAAGAGTGAATAATATAAGGTTATTTTATACCTTCAAACAGAAAATACTATCTGATCTTATGCAGGAGGGACATCTGTCACAATTGTTACTCCACTGTTGCTTCCATCATCTAAAACCGTTATTGAATTCTATATATACAGTTAAATTAAAATGCAGGACTCTCCTCTCCTGAGGATTTAAACCCACCAAAAAATAAATCAATAGAGGCAGTCATTGATAGATGGGATTGGACGATGACTCTGAGGTAAACAAGTAAGGGATAATGCCTGACGGGGTGTCCATTACCAGAAATTAATGGACGAGGGGGAGGCATGAACCGTCCGATGCTTTGCCTCCGCAAAATCCAGTCATTTCTGATGATGGACACCTCAAAGGGCATTATCCGGCTTATACCATGGTCATTTACGAAAGAAATATTAAATCAATTATTAATCCTTTTTTTTCACCTTTAAATTTGTAAATTTTTAACAAGAAGCAGTTGAAAGACCTGTTTATTATCTCTTTATTTGACGTGCTGCCAAGGTAACCAGCGTCAGCCATAACCGTTACCAGCTAACGTTTGAGCCAGTGCGATAAAACAATCAGGCTATTTGACCAGAAGTTTTCTATTGGTGTCCTATAACACTTTTTAATGGACAATCAGAACCAAGTATTCACCAATGGTATAAATCTATGTTTACTCCTGAAGAGTCTTGCAAAGAATTGACAAAAAGCTATTTGAAGGTTATCTCTTTTAAACCAAAATACGTTATTTCTCCTAAAGGTTTAGAATGATGATATAGCATATGCAACGGCTATCAAGCAATTATTTATAAATGATTTGTGCAGCTATTATGTTGCACATCCATCATGATCATCCAGCCCTAAACAAAAGTCCATCATTGTCACCTAATGAACAGCAACCTGTTTTATTTTATTGCCTGCTTGATGTTGGAATAAAACTACCGGTCAGTCATTACACATGATTAGTCTGCTCTTCAGAGTAAAACCAATCTGTCCATCCAAGCTGCTGCTTATTATAAAGTGCTCAGAAATGCAGGAGGCTCTTAAAATCCAAATTTGATGTGCAGTTTGCTCAACTGATTTCCCTAGTCGGTTCCAGTTGGTGATCATGTCTTTTTTAACCACTCAGTTATAATTCAATTGCTTCAAATATGCATTTTGTTTTTGAGAGTCTCTTCTTCAGCCACAAATTCATTCTGGCTTGATTCTGAAAAATGCAGACAGCTGTAATAAAACTGGGTAGCGTATAAATGCTAAAATGAGCAGAAATTATTGATGAAGAAATATGCAACTTAAATATTCAAAATATAGCTTTTTCTCAGGGAGCAGTTTTCAGATTTATATTCTCAAATTAAAACACACTCTTCTGTTTTTCTCTCATCACTGAAGGAATGCAGGTACAGACTCTCCAGGACACGTACACCTTTGACATGTGCTGCTGAAGATTAAGGTGATGCTTCTGTGAAGCCACTTGACCATTCATCAAGCTAAAATTACTAAAATATTTGAAAGTGTATTTCCAAATGTCAAGTCATTAAAATAATCCCTTTTAAAATCTTTCTTAAGATTATCCTAATCCTACTGTGGTAAATGGATTTATTTGAAAACCCCTTTTTTTAATGAAACTGAGAAATGGTTAAAGCCAAATACTGATTATTATAAGTTGTCCAAGTAGGAGGGAAACAAAAACCAGAACACCACTGGGTGGTGTCTGTAGGAAAACAATCCTTTTTAAGTTTCATACTTTATAGTGAATACAAAAAAAAAATGGAACACTGACTTAATACAAAATAATAGCTAAAGGGCATAGTCACTCAAAAAGATTTCTCCATTGCCATGGTTTCACTATTGAGCAACATTACCTTACTTTGAAACTAAAACAACCAATCTGAAGAGCATATAGCCTTCATAAGTCACCTTAGCCCTGAGACGTCTGTGTAATCGGCATCCAGAGCCGCTGATTCACTTCAGCAGAGATGTCATGTTGACGGGGCGACTGTTTGGCCGCATAATGAGTCTGAATGGATCCTTTCATGGGTGCTTAGACTCTGTTAGAAAAGCAATGAGTCTGTTTACTCAGCTCCCAAAGCAAGAGGCAGGGCACAAGTATATTTTCTGTGCCATGTGTCCGTTTATTTATTTATTTTTTTATTGCCTCGACAAGATTGTATTAAAAAAAATTACGTTGGCATATTTCATTAAACTTTGAGGAGTGGTGGAACACAGGCAGAAGGAGGAAAGCACTCTATAAGTACTTCACAATTTAATCAAATACTCAATGCAGCTGGGGAGGATCTGAAGAGCTGTCCAGCAGAGATGGAGGTCAAGAGACCGGGCTCGGCCTTGAGGACGTTTTCTTTCCCTGTCTCGGCCTTGGTCTCGGCCTCGTATCGTTGAATCTTGAAAAATTTGGTCAAGGCCGGTTCGAAACCCTGTAAATTCTTTAAATACTAACTGCCTTTGAGCTGCGCCGCAAATGCGCGTCACAAGAAAACAAGCCAACAAACTGAATGCACGTGTCCCTGCAGATTCATAGCAACCCAGATCTGTTCCCCACACTGTGCCTACGTAAGGGGAGAATCAGCATCGCCCGCAAAGCCAACCATTAAGACTAATTTACATTGTAGCGTGCATTGATTGCAGCGCCTCTCTTCATGCGCTCCCGACACGGGCGATACAAATACTGTCGGGGAGAACTTTGGCACGTCGCCTGAACGCAGTCAGAACTGCCTCTCGCCTCCCCCACTTGTTGGATTTATCTCAACAGGCCAACATAGATTGTTGTGCGCTTCTCACCTGTTACGGCCCCTGGCCTCTTGAGGCTGTGCAGGCTCCTTTGTTTTGTCATGCAGGTTCAGCTGTGCAAGAAAACCTTTGCTGATTGGCTGCCTGGAGGCTGCAGGAGAGCAGCCACTCCATTGGACCAGCAAAACCAATCAGACTCTGATGAGGCCCACCTGAACTGTATAATAGGCCTGGAAATCATTCCTTCAGGGGGACAGCTAGTAGGAAGAGGTTTTGTAAAGCTGTTCCCCAACCTTTTGTTTGCTACTGTTTTGCAGACCTCTTGGAACTTTTGTGTGCTCTGCTGAAGCAGTCTGACTGTTTGTGTTTGCTAGCTCTAAGCTAGTGGGGGGGTTTGGTGCTCCCTGTTGTCTTTTGATTTGTATTGTTTTGGACTCCTTTGAATTAGTTGTGCTTCCTAGTTGGTTAAACCCTTAGTAATTTACTTTACTCTAAGCACTGTTAAGATTATCAGACCTTTTGTGTTAAACGGGGTTGTATTGTTTTGTGTTTGTTAAAACCCCTTCTTTTTTGTAATAAAACTCCTTTTTCTTATACTACTTTCTCTGGACCCATTTTTATGTTACTGCCCCTGAACCCCTAGACTTTGGGGATGTAACATCACCTAAGTTACATGTTTGTGTACATTTGTAAAGCTGAGAGGCGCTGGGAGAACTCAGCTTTGAGGTTACAAAACAAAACATGAGAACGACTCTGACTCCCCAGGGATCTGAAGACCAACTCATTGCTGAGGCCTGTGTTCACTGGGTGGAGTTTTTAATCAGTAGAGGAAGAAATAAAAATCTGAGGGGTTGTTCACAATTTTCAGCCTCTTCAGCCCCGTTCAGAGAGCAGTCTAATCCCCACGTTTTGTGGAGCTGCTCCGCTATGGACGTTTTTTTGTTCTGGATACAGCGCGAGCTAGAAGGCCACCCCCCTCATGCATGTTGAAACAGGTCACAAATAAAATAAATAGGAGAGTAGCTGAGTCATGTTATTTTGATCAGTTTTAACAACACATAATCTCTATCAAAAACTGCTTCGCTAACGGCTGAGGTTTCCTAAAAAAAACAAGTGCCATGCGCATCAACCTCCAAAACAGCGGTTGCTTTGACATCATCTGGGCTTCGCCAAATTGTTTGATGGTAAAGTATGCTTAGTTAACATCAGTTTCTGACTTTGAAGAAAGAGAATAGAAAGAATGTTGTTGACCCTAACTAATATAAAGCACATGATATCTGAGTGAATGTAAGACTATAATAAAAGAACTTTGTGTCGTTTGTGTTCTGTTAATACAAAATACAAAACGGCAATGCTCCAGACAGCAATTTTAAGTGACTTCTCTGTAACATAAATACAACTTTCAACACTTCTCCAAACAACATCAAAAGAACCTCAAATATCCTCTATTCGTTGGTCCAACATCTTAAAGGTAATTGGACACAGACTATTCTGTTTTATTAGATGCTGCAGCGATCTGGGAAACCCATTTGTGTCATTTTGCCGTGCCTTTCTTCCTTCTCTGCATGTTGCTGTGTCACTGTTGGTTCTACTTTTGACTCAGACTTTTTGTTAAACACAGCTGGAGACATTAAACAGCAAAATCAGGTCAGGCACTCTGTCTTCTTCCGGGCCTTTTATGGAAATCTTTAATGACTGCTGCTTATGACCTTAGGCTTTGCCTCAATTTAGACGTCCAACTTCTACACTGTCAACAATTCACATGCTTTTTTTTTAAAAATCCATTTATGGTCAGGTAGGTACAGTACTATGTTGTGCAGTAATGACTTTGCAGCACCTTTTACTGTAACTGCTCTCCAGCATTTGTCAGGATTGATGTTTAAACGCCTCACAACCGACAGTAAGTTTAAGATTGCAGACAGAACAGAGAAAAAAAACAACTATAAACCACAGTTTTCAAGTTTTACTTGGTGTATTATCATGGTATCGAGCTAAGCTTTTATCTTCTACTTCAGATAGGTCTTCAAAGCATGAATCTTTATCTATATATTATTTTAGTTTGCTGTTATAAAAAGATGAGGTTTACACATATTCTTTTTTCTTAATCATCTGTCAAAAACTCATGTCCAAAGACAAATTTAAGATATTTCCCTATTTTAGGAATAATAAGGCCATAGTTCAAATTACAAAAAGCCTCAATCAAATGAATAAATAAATAAAAAATAAAAATAAAAAATAGGAAAAACTCCGGAACAGAGGAAGGACTTTGGTTTGGGGTACTGAAGTGCAAACAAAGTCAATATTTTATTCTTCAAGGGATACAAAAACTAATTTAGAGGCCAAAGAAGCTTAAAATTGTAGCCATCAAAAAATTTCAGAAGTGTATTTAAAAGAAAAGAAATGTAAACGGTGAATAACTGAAGTAGAAAGAAGATGTCTTAATTACAATGTGATTTTTAATGTGTTTCATTATTAGGAGTAAATCTAAAAAACAAAACAAAAACAAATCAGACTCACCCAGCCTCTTCTTACAGCTACTGATCTTTATCACAAATCAGTATTATCCACTTGAACACCCAAATATCTCTACTTCTCAACCTCTTATTAAAAGCAAATCTAGTTTCAGTAATTCCTTCTCATGTTAAAGTTCATCCTTATCTTTATCTTGCTGATGTAAAGCCATAATGCGACCAAACATTTCACTGGTTCCCTGGATAGAAACTTTTGTGAGTCACAGATGTACCCAACAGCTGCAAAGTTATTCCAATATTTCTGCTGATATTGGTACTCAGAGTTTTTCTGGAGCGATGGTGTGTATAAGATGAGTAGGATTAGAGTGCTGCCTCCAGCAGTGCTCCTGCTCCTAAGCATCTGTTCAGGCAGACAACCTGTCAGTCTCACAGACTCTTGTCTGCTGTGAGGTGGTCAATGATCCAGGCAGATGTGAACACATCCATCTCTATTTTCTAGGGATTCTGATACAGCAGTTCAGGCTGGGAAAAAAAACATCACACCACAGAAATATAATCTTGAGAGCAACGTCTCATTTGTCCGAAAGAGAACAGGATTGATAAAGGAAAATTCCCTTTTTCAACTCAAGAACGATAAGCAATTTTCTGCCAGCCTCAAAAGATGCTTATTTAGTTACTTTGAGACCAAAACAGACGTCTCAGGACTTTTCTGGTGTGTCCTGTTAGAAAAAAAACTATTGAGGGGCCCCTTATAAGGTTTTAGTTACCATAAAAAGACATGTCATCTCCCACAGCCCTGTAATCTTCTCAGACCAAATTGTAGACCAAGTACTGTTTGATACAAGATGTCTGAAACGTTTCAAGAAGCTCAGGCTTACACCATCTCTGCCTGCAGCCTAATTCTTCTCTGCTGCTGTCTTACCTGACTGCTGAAGACAGACAGTTGGGATGATGAGACATAAGGGGTTTCAGCGATTCGTAGAGAAGGAGGTCTGCGTATCGGCTAATGTGGCCCATCACTGTGGTGTGACTGCGTGAGACTGCAGAGGGAAAATGAGAACCTGGTCTCTGTGGCCGCAAGAGATAAGAATGCTGAGCACAAACAAGCCTCACTAACTGCGTCCAAGTTTTTACAACCCAAATCCCCCTTAACCTTGAAAGCTGTGATCTCTTCCACCTCTGACCAAACACCCAGCATGTTATTCTGCTGGAGATTGCCCCCCAGTGTTTTTTTCTGTACACCTCTAGGAACTTGAGCTTCGACAGTTTCTCCAGTAACTCCCCATCTCCCTCCCTAGAAGCTTTCATCTTCGTGTTTGGCACTTTTTTCAGCCCAGCCCCCCTCGCTTTCAGACTCGCATGTTTCTTTGGGTACGACTCTGAACACGTTCATTTCACTGCTGCACCTCTGTTGCTTTGGCAGCTTGCTAAGAGCTGTTGTCATGCTGAAAGGTGAACCTTTGTCCGCTCTAGATTCCCTGAGAGGCTGAAATACATTTTTCTTTTCTTGAGAAATGGGCCTTTATTAAGCACAGTTTACTATTCCATCAATAATGAGCAGTTTGAGAGAATAAAAAGGAAATGTGTGTGTCATTGTGCTTCTGCATGAAGAACTACTCTCTACAGTTTAAAACAGAATTTTAGTGCTTTGCTTGGGAATTAATTCTGATTACATTTGACTTTTTTCAAATAACAACCAAAAACATATTATTTTCATTGTAAATGTTTATGTGATAGATCAACAGAAAAAGCTAAAATATACAAGATGTTTTGAGTTATTTCACAATTTTGTATTTGATGCATACTTTGATACTTTTGAGTCATAGTTTTGATGTCTTGACTCTGTAAATGCAATGTTGTCGGGTTTTTAGGAACCGGACCGAAGCACAGACAAGCGTTGGGAGTCGCACGTTAAATAGGGATGAATTATGAAATAAATAACCAAGGCTTCCAGGATGACAGGGAAACAGGAACCAGGAATGAGGCAAAGACAAGACCAGAACTTAGTAGATTGATTGAGGATCTCACAACTGCTAATGGCTGAGCTGACTGAATATATAGAAGGGGAGACGGGAGGAGCAGCAGGTGGAGCAAATTAGAACAGGTAAAAGGAGTAAAAGGCAATTAAGCAGAAGGATACGAGGGCAGTGAGCTGGCAGGGGCAGAGGGTGATCTGAATCTAAAGGAAACATGAAGAATGACCAGAGATGGAGGAATAACCTAACTAAAGTGAGGGTGGGCAGGCAGAAAGCAAACATCTAAAAGAACTACTAAAATCATAATGAACAGAAGAACACAGGGACCAAATCTAACAAATACAAGTACTAACACAAGTACTGAACAGAAAACTAAAGACAGAAAAAAGGACCTAAGGATAAACAACACTAGAATTGCAAAACATAAACAAGCTGCGGGATCCCCAGGGAGCTACAATAAATAATCAAACCCCTGGGGATTCTGACAAATGTAGAAAATCATAAAAAATAAGGAAAAGACATTGAAAGGCAAGGAAAGGCCAATTTATTTGGACAACGCAAAGTGCTTTAAAGGATTAAAACAGGAAAATAAAAACAGAATAAAGGCAAGTTGGAATAAAATTTAAATTTGAAACAAAATAAAATAGAAAATGGGAAAATAGAAACTAAAAGCAAATATTTCTGATTTTAAAAACAGTTGGACTACAAACTTAAACTAATGTTTTTCAGTTAACAGTTCAACTAGAGCAGTCAAAGGCAATCCTAAATAAATGTGTTTTTAATCTTGATTTAACAGCACTTTTAAATTTTTCTGGAAGTTTTTTCCAGATAAGTGGAGCATAGGAACTGAATGCTTCTTCTCCGTGTTTGGTTCTGGTTCTAGGTATGCAGAGTAGGCTGGAGCCAGAAGACCTGAGTGGTCTGGATGGTTGATACACTGATAACAAGTCTGTGATGTATTTAGGTGCTAAGCCATTTAGGGATTTATAGACTAACAGAAGTATTTTAAAGTCTATTCTCTGAGATACAGGGAGCCAGTGGAAGGACTTTAGAACTGGGGTTATGTGCTCTACTTTCTTAGTCTTAGTGAGGACGAGGGCAGCAGCGTTCTGGATCAGCTGTAGCTGTCTGATCCACTTTTTAGGCAGGCCTGTGAAGACACCGTTGCAGTAATCAATTCGACTAAAAATAAACGCATGGATTAGTTTTTCCAGATCCTGCTGAGACATTAGTCCTTTAATCCTGGAAATGTTCTTCAGGTGATAGAAAGCCGACCTTGTAATTGTCTTTAAATGCTTTTGAAGGTTCAGGTCTGATTCCATCACTACAACCAGATTTCGGGCCTGATCAGTGGTTTCTAGCTGAAGCGACTGAAGCTGTGTGCTAACTTTTGATCTCTCCTCTATTGGTCCGAAAATTATTACTTCAGTTTTGTTTTCATTCCATTGAAGACAATTTTGACACATCCAGGCATTGATTTCTTCTAGGCATTTACTCAGTGCTTGAACTGGTTCATAGTCACCTGGTGACATGGTGATGTAGAGCTGTGTGTCGTCTGCATAGTTATGGTAGCTGATGTTGTTGTGTTTTATGATCTGAGCTAGAGGGAGCATGCAGATATTGAAGAGGAGGGGACCCAGGATGGACCCTTGGGGAACCCCACATGTGATATTTACATGTGGGGTTTCTAATCACATTTTTAATCACATTTCTAATCACAGAAATGTGATTAGATAGGGCAACATCAATTACATTGACCTTGGAAATGTTTAGACCCTTCGTGAGGATCAAGTCTAAAATATGTCCCTGTATGTGTGTTGGTTGGTTAACATGTTGAGTTAGGCCAAAGTGTCTAAGTGTGTCACACAGTTCCTTTGCACCTCTGTCCTCAGGGTTATCAATGTGAAAGTTGAAGTCTCCCACAATAATTAAACAGTCACAAAAAGAAAAAGGTGAGTCTAAACTTTTGACTGGTAGTGTATACCAGGCCTTTGTAACCTACATGCTTCCCAAAAGCACGATGCTGCCACCATCATTTATCATCAAGGGGACATTATGTTAAGGTGTTTCATTGTCGGCTACGCATACATTTGTGTTGTACTTTAAACTACTGTTTCTTACATAATGGACTTGAAGTGAGCACACGTCATTCAATGGCTCTTTTGTTAGGTAATGCAAGATTTAGGGTGCATTCACACCAGCCCTGTTTAGTACAATTTAATCAGACTCTGGTATGTTTGCCCATAAAGTTCGGTTAGTTTGGGGATGCATGAATGTGCAATCGAACTCTGATGCTGATCTAAAAAAGCTAACTTGGCTCCACCTCAAAAAAGTCTCGGCTCAGTTGAACTGAACTCTTTCTTCGGGTAGTTGATGAAATTACAACATTTTCTGGCATTGTGAAGGTTTATCTGACTGCTCTGTACTAAAATAGGTGCAGCAGCCAGTTTTAGTGAAATAATCATGTTAACCAGCTGGTTGTTGTTAAACTGCAGCAAACTAATTGTATGTAGGACGGGTCTTGACGGCTTTAATGGGGTCTATTTCAGTCAGTCTAATTCAGCTTTTTAAAATATTCTGTGCGGTTTTAAATTTATTCAAACTTTATAATTTTCTATTTTTTTGAGATGTCGGGGCTTAAAATGAATTCCAGTGAGACTGAATGTGTGTGGAGTGAAGGCTCAAACTGACTCACTGATTACTCTTCAGGAGGAACGTTTCTACTTGTTGCTGTGTCCACAATCTTTTACTGATTATAATTCATGTTAATAGACAATCTCAACTAGAGCACAGCTTTTGTGATGTGAGACTGAAATGGTTAATTTAGTTTGATCCATATATTCTTCTACAGACACTCCATCAGAGACAGCATACATGTGGATATTAACAGTAAAGAAAACTGTGATTGGGAAGATTAGTAATTATTGAATATTTTTCATAACA